>NC_058135.1:91869759-91879282 GCF_016433145.1 Gracilinanus agilis
AGGGAAGGAGGGAGGAAGGAAGGAAGGAAGAAAGAGAGGGAGGGAGTGAGGGAGAAAGGAAGGAAGGAAGAGAGGGAGGGAGGGAGGAAGGAAAGAAGGGAGGGAGGGAGGGAGGCAAGGAGGGAGGGAAGAAAGAAGAAAAAAAAGAGAAAGAAACATAAAGAAAATTGTTTACTGTCTCAGAGAGAAACCTGGTCCACCAAAAGCTTTCTAAATAATATGGAGGGGACAGCTGGGTAACTCAGTGGATGGAGAGCCAGGCCTAGAAACAGGAGGTCCTGAGTTCAAATTTGGCCTCAGACACTTCCCAGCTGTGTGATCCTGGGCAAGTCACTTGACCCCCATTGCCTACCCTTAACACTCTTCTGCCTTGGAGCCAATACATAGTATTGACTCCAAGATGGAAGGTAAGGGTTTTAAAAAATAAATAAATAAAAATAAATGATATGGAGCTTGCCTCACATGGTTTTAGATCCTAGAGTCTGAGAGGGCATCATTTTATCTCTCTCATGTCATATGTAACAGACATGACCCTCAGACAGTAGAGTCAGAATAAATTCATGTTCCAAAAGAATCTGAGATCTCCACTAATTCCAGTTCTTCCAAAACAGAGGAGCATAAACTTCAACAGGTCTGATCAAGTTGTTACAATTTCAAAGAAAGGGTAGGTGAGACTGTGAATATGTTTTCTATGCACTAGCCTAAGCTCAGAGATGCTAACATCAGAGGTCTGGTCAGTATGTGAAGATTATTTGGGACCATTTCTTCTTGTTGATTAATCACATCTGACTCTGTGATCCTATGTGGGATTTTCTTGACAAAGATAGTGAAGTGGTTTATCAGTTCCTTCCCCAGTTCATTTTATAGATAAGGAAATTGAGGCAAGCACTGTTAAATGACTTGCCCAGGTCATACAGCTAGTAAGTGTCTGAGTTCAGATTTGAATCCAAGGCCTCCTGACTTTAGGCTCAGTTCTCTTTCCAGTGCAACACTTAGCTGACCCTATTTTGGGCCATAGCAAGTCACAAAAATTCACTAAGACTAGCTAAGAAGGACTGCAATTTTCATTAATGGAGGGGACACTGACACAAATTAAATCTTGCATCCTTAAAAGGTTGAAAAAAGAGTCAGTTAATTCAGAACATTAATAATCTCTTGACAACCCTAACAAAAAAAAAGAAAGAAACTATAGCAGCAAGGCAAATAGGATTATATAGGGTTATATGTAATCATTGTATTAGTTCATCTAGTCCAGGGGTTGGCAACGTATGGCTCTCAAGCCATATCTGGCTCTTTTGAGGGTCAGATATAGCTCTTTCTGCAGGAGCCGTAAAGTCAATTTTTTTTCAGGCACTGTTACAGGAGCGGCACTGTGAGCACTGTACGGCTCTCACGAAATTACATTTTAAAAAATGTAGCGTTTATGGCTCTCACGGCCAAAAAGTTGCCGACCCCTGATCTAGTCCAACCATCTTATATTGAAGATAAAGAAACAGAATTCAATAGAGATAAAATGACTTATATGAGGTCACACAGACAATAAATGGTAGGGGTGAATTTTGAATTCAGATCTTCTAATTCCAGTTCCTTTCCACCATACCATGTCCAAGTTATGACCAAAGTTATGAGTATTATTTAATGGTGTATATGAGGAAAAGAGTCCCAGATTTTAGTGATTATCTTACTGTATGATCTTCACTGTGCCTTCATCCTCCAGAAAATGAGGGGGTTGAAATATAGATTATCTTTAAATTATTTTCCCACTTTAAAACTTTATATTGTAAGGTCTAAGCCCCAAATTTTCAGTCAGTCTGGTTTGCCACAATTCCTAGCCTATGACCCTCATTGGATAGGATGACCTATGGCCAACCACCATGGTAGAATTGCATGTTCAGTTTCCCATAGTCTCATAGGCCAGATCTGTGTTCATTTAAATTACATATTACATAGGCGATAGCAAGACCAGAGAAGAAGAAAAATATGAAGAACTGAGTTTCTACAAGCAAGTTGAATAATAGCAGAGGTTCAACCTGAAGAGCTCTGTGCAGACCCTGCTATCTACTGTTTAGGTTACATCAAAGAGTAGAGGAAGTAGGGCAAGTCAGCTTGAGACAAGATAGTGGGTGAGAGAGAAAGGGGTGATGGGATTGCAAATGAGAATTTTTTAAAAGAGAGTCATATGGGCCTTACATGTTTCAGAGTGGCCCTGGACAACATAAGACTGGCCACATTTCACAAGCAAACAATGTTCGAGGACCAGAGGAATAAATGCATAAGAATCATTTCTTCAATTCCATATATTTACAGGAGATTTCCTTTTAAGTCTGTAGCTTATTACATGGGAGATGTGAATAATTTGTTTTGGCAGAAGGACTATTGCAAAGCATTGACAAAGATAATAGGGGTCACTGAGACATCATTTTACTATTGTTGACCACATGGACTACATCCAATTTTAAAATACTTTTACCTTAAAATGCAAGTAAGAAGTATCCCATTCATTCTACCTGCCCTAGTGTCTTTCTGGGCTCCTACACAGTGTGTTTAGACTATTACCCTATGCCACAAAATCTCCAAAAACTGGAATCCAGCTTCAGCAGGAGTGTCTAAAAAAAGATGTTGCTTTTTTAAACATTGCTATTCTAATCCTTGTGTCAGTTGGATCAACAGGCATTTACAAAACACATATTATCTAAGGCCTGGGGCTACAAAGAAAGGTAAAACTAGCACCTGCCCTCAAGGAGCTCCATTCTAATGGGAGAGACAGCACATAAAGAACCAAGAGAATATAGAGATATAACCAAAATAGAGGGAAAGGAAACCCAGAAGAGAAGGCACTGATAACTGTTCCTTTCATAGAGCATTCCATCTCCCTCTTCTCTTTTTGTATTTGTATCCTTGGTGCCCAGATTATTCTCCCTCTTCACCTCTATCTTGGAATCCCTCCCTCCTCCATTCAAAGCCCAGTTTCAGTGCTATCTCCTGCAAAAGACCTTTGCTGATTCCACTCAGTTGTTCCTGTTCTACCAATTTACCAAAAAATTTCTTGTTTTACCATCTACATGTTTATATTTACTTACTTTACTTAATTAAAAGTTTATATTTACAATAATTACTTAATAAAGTAATTAATTACTTACTAAATACTTAAAATGTATTTATTCTCTTTACCCCAGCAAAGTACCCTTCTCTTAAGGGCAGAGACAGTCACTATTTTTCTTCCTTTTATCCCCAGTACCTTGCCTAAGCACTGGTACATAGTAGGCACTTTATAAATGCCTATTTAATTAAATTGCACTGAGCTGAATGGAGTCGAATTGAATTGAATCTTTGTTCAAAAATATCTCATTTCTAGTGAAGGGGTTTTTTTAGGGACATAAATACAATGAGGTCTGCTGTCAATTCTCAATATGAGCCTAAAGTCAGAGCTGATAATATCAATCTAATCGTAATTATGTGGAAAGTAGATATTTATAAAATTTTTATTATCAATGATTTTTTTGGAACTAAGAGGAAAAATTGTAATTTGAACTCTAGTGGCTCAGTGGATTAAGAGTCAGACCTAGAGACAGAAGGTCCAGGGTTCAAATCTAACCTCAGATACATCCTAGTTGTGTGACCCTGGGCAAGTCTCTTAACTCTTATTGCCTAGCCCGAGGGTTGGAGTAGGGGGGACTTGGAGACAACTTAATTGGAGAATTGGATGCTTCTAATAATTCAGAATCCTTACTATAAACCAGAGCCAAGTGTTTCACTATAATATATGAGTCTATTATTGTTGGCATTCAATACAGTACCTATGTCCATCTGATATTGTGCCCAATTCTCTCCTGAGCCCTGATCAATATGTCTTTCCTACATACATCTAGGAGAGAACTAGTTAATGTCCTTTTTTAGTTTTCATAAAGCCTATCCTGATTCAAGGTCAGATGAGCACCAGCCAAAGGGTAATAACAGAAGCATCACAAACTATAACCCTCAAAGGAAGGATTTAATTAATTTATCTTCTTGACTTCAAGAGATGGTTCAATAATCAACTGATATGACATCATTGGTAGGGAAAGAAAATAAAAGTCTCCTAAGTCAAATAGAAGAGAGGATAAGCACTCCTATCTGACATCTTGATTAAAATAAATGAAGTCAACCTTAGATTCCTAGTTCACAAGTTCATGTCAGCAGTGATAACAGTGACCATTAATGATAACGCTGAAATGTTGAGCCTTTAACTAAAATATTTTTAGAAGTTCAATAGACCTAGCTGCCAGAGTTCAAATTCAAGGCAGATTCATAGATGCATAGAACGCGAAAGTTGGAAGGGACTTTCAAAATCATTTCGTCTGACCCTACCATTTTACAGATTCGGATAATGTCAGAAATGGAGAGTGGTGAATGGAGAAAGGCTAAAAACATGTAGCCTTGTTTTCTTCAATATCATGTTGTCATAACTTTAATATAATTACTGAGTAGTTCTTGAGTCATGAAAATACATGACTATTGGGGGAATTGAAGCTATAAACAAAATGGGAAAAGCTACACAACTAATTCATGAAGTCAGGAGTAACTACTGGGCTGAAAGAGTATCCTATCATGTCTAACCACACTCAGACTGTGTACAGCAAGTGTTCTTTCATGGACCAGTAACAAATATTACTGGGGAGATCTTCAGACAGCCCTGTGCTACTTTCTAACCAGGTTCACAGAGAGCAAAAGAAGTTGTGGTCTTTGTAACAGAAGCAGAATGGCTAGAGGGGTCTGAGAACCCCCCAGGGTGCTCCCTTTTAGTTTGAATGTGTTTTTTGTGATTTTCTAAGAATTCTGTGACTGGTAAGGGAAGTCATCCTACTATGTCCCATATGTGTATCTTCTCTAAGTCTCATGGGTGTATCCCTAATAGGCTTAAAAAGAAAGTAATATAGCATTTAGCACAGTGCCTGGGACATATTTAGCCAATTAGAATTTCTGTCACTTATTACTCAGTTCTAGATCATAGATCCAGCATGTTCAGAGGAGGGGACCAGCACATAGGAAGAGAATTATGAGGTTAGGAGTAGTAGAGCATGCCAGTCTATATCCATAGCAAGGGGCAAGTTCAGAAGCAAATAGTAGCTTTGCAACTTTGACCTCAGGAGAAGAAAGGAATCTCAGTTTCTAGCTTCTAAATCAGTTGGAAATAGTAACCAGGACAAAAATCCAAGACCAGAGGGGAGCCTTTAATTGTCATCCCGAACCTGCAAAGCTTTGCAGCTGGCTGATAATAGCTGAGTCCAGGAGCAATCCACTGAAATTCTAAATGAGACAAACCTATTGCTTAGATCCAAACCCAAATCAGGAATGTGAAGACAAAGTTCAGACAAAGGGAAGGTAAAGATCAGCCTGGATCAGACCACTTTAGGAGCACTGAACACATACTTAACAGGTCTCCAGCCTGAGTAGTCCCTTCCATACTAGAATAATTTGACATTCAATAACCCCAAGGAAGTAGCAGCAGGATGAGACCAGACATTTCCTCAAGAAATGTGCAGATCCTGGCCCTAATATAAAATACAAAGTCAGGATGTATGCTAGAAGAATAAAAAAAGAATTCCATTAGAAAGAACTTTTTTGGTGACAAGAAAGCTTGAGATATAAACCCAGAAAAAAAGAATGACTAAAAAATCTACAATCAAAGCCTTAAAGAAAACTACAACTAGGGCACAATTTTGACTCAAATTCCTGAAGATACAAAGCAAGAATTTTTAAAGAAGTTTTAAAATGTTTTTATAAATTAAATGAGAATAAGAAATAGAATTAATAGCTTCACACAAAAGGTGCAAAACCTTGACCACACAACAAATTTCCTGAAAAGTTAGAAGAGACCAAGTAGAAGCTAAGAACTCCATAAGAAAAGAAGATTTATAAAAAACAAAAGTGAAGACTGAAAAAAAGAAAATTATTTCACAACAAAAATTAGTTACTTATAAAACAGAAAAAGGAAAGAAAATTTATCATTAGACTGCCTGAAAACAAGAGAAAGAATGAGAGAGTGAGAGATTTGAAATCATATTTAATGAAACCTTAAAAGAAAGCTGTCCCTATCTCTTAGAACCAGAAGACAAATAGAAATAGGAAAATTCCACTAGTTAATTCTGTAAAGAAACTAAAAATGAAAATTCCAAGAAATATAAGGGCAAAAATTCAGAGGTACAAGATCAAAGAAAAAATATCTGAACCAGCCAGAAAGAAAGAATTTTAAAAAAGAAAAGTCACAGTTAAGATCACATATAACTAAGCAGTCACTACACATACATGCACAGACACATACAGACACACATCTTTGTTTTATTCATCTATTTTGTGTTTGGGGATCTGTTATCAATTTTACTAATCTTTGGATTTTTCAAGATTTCCATTTTTTAATCTTCTTTAAAAATTGTATTCTTTTGTTTACACACCCTATTACATTTATCCATGCTTTCTCTTTAATATTGATAAGTGTGTTTAGAGATAAAATTGTCCCCTGAGGACTGCTTTGGCTATATTCCAAAAGTCTTGGAATGTTGTCTCACTGTTGTTTTCTATAATGAAATTATCTATTGTTTCCATGATTTTTTTACCCACTTATTCTTTAGGATTATATTATTTACATTTATTTACATTTGGACCCTTTATTTAAATGCCTTTGGTACTATGGTTCAAAAACAGTGTGTTTAATACTCCTGCCTATTCGAATTTATGAGACTAGAATGTTCTCAAACATGGCCGATTTTTATGCAGATGCCATGGGCAGATGAGAAATGCACATACATACACAAAAACATATGTACATTAACATATACCTGACTACATATATGTGTGTTTATAGAGAGGTAAATATGTATATATGTGCATATATATATACTACTTTGATTTCCCATTCAATCATTAATACAAAATGTTCATATCTAACTTTTATAAAGTTCTATTCATGTCCTCAATTTCTGTCTTGTTCATTTTTTTGTTAGTATTGTCTAGTTCTGAAAAGGGAAATATTGATTACTCTGACTATTGTACCCTGGCTAACTTTTTCTCTTAGATTGGCTTTTCCTTTAAATATTAGATGTTCTGTCTTTTGGTGCACATGTAGGAGTATATATAAACATATATATGCAATATACATATTTCAAGGATAAATACTATTTCATTATCTAAGGTGTCTCTAAGTTTAATGTAGTTTATTTGTTTCTTTTAACTAATTATATTTCTTCTGTTGTCTGAGATTATTGCTATCATTCCTTTTTTTGAATTTATCTGAAGTATAATAAATTCTATTTCTCTTCATTTTAACTCTGTGGGAATTTTCATGTTTAAATGTGTCATAAATAATGTGTTGTTGGATTCTGCTTTTAAAGCATTCCACTATACTCTTTCATTCTATTAGTGATTTAATCACATTCCAATTCAGCTATAATTAAATATCTATTTATCTTCATTATATTATCCGCTTGAAATTTTTCCTCTCTTTGTACCCTGCCACAGTAGTAGTTGTTGTTGCCATGTCTTATATGATATTTAGAATCCTCTACTCTGTTTTCTATATTCTTCCATTCCTTCACTGGGGTAAAACAGGTTCTTTTTGTTTTGTCTGAATCTCTAGTGCACATTCCTTAATATATATTTATCATTTGGATTAAATTGGATCACTATGAAAACAAAAGAAAAATGGATAGGACTAACGGTTATTTTACATTTTTCTTTGTTATTTAAATAGCTGTTATTAGGCTCTGGGGATGTACAACTTGAAAAGCAGACATCTGTTTGTGGAAAGAAAAAGGGGTTATACAGGTATGCAAAATTGTTAATTGCTCTTTATTTTGTAAGAGAACAGTCAAGATGTTCTTCTGATGCTAGTAATCAGTGGAGTAAAAGAAGACTCCTTGGCGTTTTTGATAGAGGGTGTTGAGAGCTGGGGTCTATGGAATTCAGGGAATGAAGTTTGGATGGAAGGTTGGTAGTGTGCTTACAATGATTATTGGAGAAACTAAAGAGTGAGTGTGGTTAGAGAATGATATGACTGTATGGAAGCTGGCAGAACCTTAACTGTGAGTGAGAAGAAGTTTAGGGTACAAATTTCTGGCAGGTTAGAGGTAGAATTTTATGTGTAGGTTCCTAGAAATTGAATTTATCCCTAGGGTGAACTTTGATCTGTGGAAATAAGGAGAGAACCAAGGTTAAGAATGTGTGCAGAATCAGCTATCACAAATCTGGCATACAGTCCATGACCTTGAGTGTAGGTAGGTTCCAGCACAAGTCCCCATGGAGTAAATGTAGTACTAGGAACAGTAATGGCAAACCCTAATAGGTGTTATATCTTATTGGCATAATTCTGATGTCTTGGTCTCCATGTGGGAAAATAAATTATTTTGAGGGAAGAGATGTCCACATGGATGCAAAGTCAGAGTTTGGCTCAAATCCTGCCTAAGATACCTTTTTACTAGTTGTATGACTAGGCAAGTCACATAACCACTCCCTTTCCATGTGTACAACACAGGGGAGTATGGGTTCCAACAGTTGACAAACATTTAACACTTACTATAGTTGGGGTACCAGTACTAGAGATATAAAGAAAGGAAATGCAGTCCTTGCCTTCAAGGAGCTTACCTTCTAACAGGAAAGAGAATATGTTAATAGAACAGATATGTAGGCTCTAGCACTTGGAGGGACTGGGAAAGGCTTCATGAAAAAAGTTGGGATTTGAGCTGAATCATAAAGGAAAGGTGGAGATGAGGAAGGAAAACATTCTAGGCATGGCAGATAGTCAAGGTAAAGGTGCAGAGAGGGGAGTTGAAGTCACATCTGTAAGAACAGACAAGGAAATAATGTAGATGGGTCCTAGAATGAATGGAGGGGAGTCAATCATAAGAAGATTGGAATTGCAAAGAGTTTTACATATGTTATCTAGTTTAATTCTCACAACCACCCATTCTGACAGGTCCGATTATCATTTCCCTTTTATAGATGAAGGAACTGAAGCTAAGAGATCAAGTGATTCAGTATGGGTCATACTACTAGGAGCCAGAGTTTGAACTCAGGTCTTCCTACCTCCACCCCCAGCAATCTCTCTAATGCATCCTTTAGCTGCCCCAAAAGACTATGAGAGGAGTGTCCAATTCTATAAAGGATTAAATGAAGAAAATAGAACTTCTAACTGGAAAAATAAGGAAATCTTCTTGAAAGAAGTAGCCTTTAAGTTGGATCTTCAAAGATGAAAGTATATTTCAAAACTTAGAGATTGGCAGGGGAGAAAGGGATGATGTTTTGCATAAAAGGATTGTCTCTCTTAAAGATGTTCCTCAAGTAATACCTTCTCCAGGAACTCTTTCCAGAATTACTCAGCTTCTTAGGTATTCCCTCCCAAATGACCTGTTGTATTTATCCATATACGTTGTCATATATATATATATATATATATATATATATATATAAATATATATATATATATATGTGTGTGTGTGTGTGTGTGTGTGTGTGTGTGTGTGTATATATAGTCTTCCCAAGGAATTTTTTC
>NC_058135.1:91882111-91914248 GCF_016433145.1 Gracilinanus agilis
ATAGTTATATATATATATATATAGTTATATATATCAGAGTCAGGACTGGAACCCAAGTTTTCCTGATTCCAAGTCTAATACTCTAACCATTACACTACACTGCCTATCGGTTGTTTTAATATATTTGATTGTATCCTTTCACCTATTATGATAATTAGTAAAGCATCGCCTAGAAATAAGCCAACTTCATGTTATTGATTCTATAATGCCTTGCTCATGTGACTAGGGGATTATCAAAATGTAGTAGGGGAAGGAAGAGAACTGCATTTCCCAGTGAGTGAAAATATGAAGATAGAGAATAAATCTACAAATGCAGATGACAGTCCTGAACTAGTGAGATGAGCACTGGCAACTACAAAAATAGCAAAACTGGGGACTGAGGTCACCAATTTTATGAGAAGAATAAAAAGCATAAAGCTTTTCTCCTCTTTGCCAAAGAAAATTTTGCTCTGGTATTGGAGAGAGTGCATCACCCCAGAACAATGGGGAGAAAGCACCAACCCCAGGTTAAATGGTACTTCCAGTGCTTGGTCCTGATTACTCAACTACTCCTTCCTCGTGCTCTCTTTTTCTCAGTGAGAAGCTATAACACTATGGTGGGAAGTGTTGTATTTGGAGTCAAAGAGCCTGGGTTCAGTTGCTAGATCTACTATTTACTACTTGTATGACCCTGAACAAGTCACATAACTGCTCTGGACCTCAGATTGCTCATTTATAAAGTGATGGGGTTGGACAAGATCTCTTCTGGATCTACTTGTGATCCTATGACCTATATTCTGTACATCCTTTAAAACTCATGTCAAGGCTAACCTACCCTATGGAACTTTATCCAGTCTACAGTGATCATGCATTCTTCTGTTAATTCCATAGCATTCATTATCTCAAACCTCTAATTTGGAATCTTTGAACTTAAACGTCAATATTTCTAAGGAGCTATGGTTTCATTGCTCCATCTGCCAATCAATCAATCAGTATTAATAAGCGTCTGTTTTGTGCCAAACAATGGGGTTACAAAGATAAAATTAATGCCACAGCCCTAGTAGCACCTGATACATGGATCTTTGAGGGTAACTATGGCCAAAAGTCTATGACCCTTCCTGCCTGATTGACTTCCTCAGATTTAGCTATGTTCATCCTGAGACTTCAGAAATAAAATCTGTCAGCAGAATTCACTCAAAGCCTTTTCTAGTTTGTTGGAATCTATTAAAATTTAAGTTCTGCTTTAAGCTTTGGAGACTTCGAGGTCAATTTCAAACCATGACAAAGCATTAGAGTCATTTACTGGGGAGTTATTTATGATACAATATATTGCCTTATTATCTTAATTACCTTTTTTCTACAGTGTGGACCATAATGGAATCTATTCCTGATCCTCCAAATTGTAGCCAGCCACCCACCAAAACTACCACAAACCAACTGCATTTGCTTATATTTTGATATATTGTATTTATATAATATGGTGTTATGTTTTTTCATATTTACTTATTGTTATACATGTTGCTACCCCCTTACTCAGTAGAATGTAATTTGCTTGAAGACAGGGATCATTTTCATTTTTATCTTATTATTTCCACTGCTTAGTACAATGTCTGGAATATAGTTTGCATTTTACAAATTTTGAATACATTAAATCTAATTAAATTAATCTTTATACTCCTCACCACTCCTGACAAAATGCCTGATGCATATTAAGTCCCCAGTCAATGTTTATTGAACTATTGATTACTTAGTAGGCCAGGGCCATACATTTTCTCAAGGTTTTTTGGTATTTGTATTTATTTGCTATCCTAATAAATATTTCCTATGGACCAAGATTTCTCTCAAGCTACCCTTTTCTGAGTTGCCAGCAATGCGATACGGTCAACAGTAAATGAATTACTGGCAATGAATGAATTACTGACTGACTGATGTGAAGTAATGAATTAAAAAGCATTTATTAAGCTTCTATTATGAGCCAGACACTGCTAGATAGTAGAGATTCGAATACAAAAGTGAGATAGACCCTTCTCTTAAGAACCTTACATTTTGACAGAGAAGAGAGTGGATGAAGGGGAATGTAAACCAGGAAAGAGAGCTTTGGTCTGGGAAGTCTTGGAGATTGATGGCACCACAGAGCAGTTGATTATGCACTTTTTCATCTATGGTAACATTGCTTCAATTATTGTTCCCAGGGCAAGAGTAAGAAATGAAAAGCTAGGGGTCTGGAGGGGCAAGAGAGAAGTCAGTTAGGGCAGACAACAAGCATGATCTAAGGCTGGCTAACTAGAGTGAATCTGGTGAATTTACACTATGAAAGCTTTGTCTTGTGTCTAGTTGGCTCGCTTCTGCAGATCTTTGAGAGACTTTGGTCCTCAACCAGAGGAAACTCATTTAATACCTCTTAGTAATAGGCATGTGTATCTAAATAACAGAAAAACTCCTCAGTAAGCCTACAAATAGGCAAAAAATTCATTTGGGGGCCTTTGAATATACAGCCTTAAAACATTGCTCAAGACACTATAGTTTGTCTTGTTAGGGGAATAGACAGGCTTATACCATTCCTCACTCCTCCCCACCCCAACCCTAATGATAATTATTTAAAATCTCAAAAAAGAGAACTATGATTTCCCATACATTAAGATGCCTGATAAAGTACAAAAAAAATGATTGCGTCATGTAGTCCTTAAGTTCCTGACCTGCTCATTTCAAGGTGAGGAGAGATGGGAGGAAGGCCAGGTTTAAAATGGAATCCTCTACACCCTACTGACAATTACGTTTCATCAGGTCAGAGACTCATAAAAAACAATCACATTACCTATAAAAAGTAATTAGAAAACTGGTCACAAATGTGTGATGGCTAACTATACGAAAAGCCCACAAAAGCAAATGGCTTTCAAGATTTCCAATGGAATCTATACACATTAAAGAAATTTATTCTAATTTATTTAGGTTTCTCTATAAGTACAGATAGTAAATCATTCTATAACAGCCCCCGACCACTGCACTGGTGTTTTCTAGCTATGCATTTGGAAATGTCTACACTGTGCTCTATAGATGGTAGTAATTTTTTTTTTTTTTTACTAAAGGAATCCTAGGTATGTTGAGGAATTCTCACTATTCTACCCAAAAGCCAGCCACATGGTCATTAAGTTTCTCTGTAGCATTTAAACTTAATATGACTAAGTCTTGGTTATAAAATAACATAGCACTCCATTTGGGGAAATCTTTTAAAAAGCTGAATGAACCTTTCTATTCTCCATACATCAGACTCCTCTTGGCTTTTCAACAGTCTGGGCTATTTTGTGAAATTGTCACAGCTGCTTCCCATTAGTCCAGAGGTTTGGTTATAAGGGTTGGAGGACAAGCCGCTAAGTCAAACACTGTGGCCCCCAGGTCCATTTTTGTTGTTTATTCCTAGTGAGCATTATGCTTTTGTTTGATTTTCAAGGAGGACTTTCTAGGAATTTTCCTAAGTGGAAAAGATAAATATATTTGCCCATATTATGTACTCTGAGGCAAAAACAATTCAATTCAACAAGTTGAATGCCTAATTGAATGCCTAATCATGGTTGGCAATAAGCCCATTAAAATAGCAAGATATTTCCTCAGAACTTCTGAAAACCCAACTCGTCATTTCCTGGTAATTGAAGGAACAAGGAAAAAATCCCAGCATAAATATATATTTTTAAAAGGAAGTTAAAATTGGATACATTTCTGAGTATGTTAGGTTTTTTAATATTGGATTTAAAATCATATGGTTAAGCTGAAAGGGCCTAAGAGCCAACAGCTCCCTTTTACAGAAGAGCAAACTGAGGACTAGAAAGGACTTACTGGATGTCACAAAAATTGTAGCAGAGTCATGATTAGAACTCATGTTTCCTAACCTCTAGTCAGAGTGCTTGATACTGGACCATGATGACTCTGTTATTTTTATCTAGAGGATTTGTCTTAAGGATTGATTTATGATGTTCTTCTCAGAATATTCTTATAACATGGTTGGGTAATGAGTGCTAGTTTTGTCACTTAGTGCACAGAAACAAAGAAATAGCTTGCTACTTTCAAAGAACACAGAGTCCATCAGATTGAACTAAAGAAAAGACCATAAAATGTTTCCTTATGAATCCCTACAAGGCTTCCTTATTTCTAATCCTTTATTCTAGTTTGGTATGGTCTGTGTTACCTTCCCTAAATCTATATTCTTTGCTCTTGAATTAAAACCCTTCTATGGACAATTTAATGAATCTTTCAGTGCCCCCAAGCAAGGCTCTTTAGCCATAAATTGCAAATAAATTGCCATTCTGAATCAGTAGAGGAAGTCCCTACGCCAAGAGTTCCCTACATCCAAAGAAATCACAGGTTAGAAACATTTTTCCTAGATACTTAATTTCTCCTCTATTGAACAATAAACAGTATTCAGTGATATTAATAAATGTCACATAATATAAATTGTTATACTAAAAAATCACCTAGGTAAACTCTGGCATTGTCAGATATGTGAATTCCCAAAGACTGTGCCATGTAAGAGCATGGGATATACACATATGGAATTGCCATACACAAAAGAGAAGTTTTTCCAATTACCAAGATGAACTTCCCCGTTGACTCTTAAAGAATCTACCATGACAGTCGGCATTGATCATAGGAACCCAACAATTACTAAACCCATGCGTATCGTGGCATAATGAAAGCACTAAAGAATCAAAATTATGGGTCATTTGGAAGGTGAAGGAGAAGAAGCAAATTGAGCACAAATAGGATGAAGCATATTATGAATAATGAACTCTAACACAGAATAGCATAAAATGGATCATCGTAGAAGCAGCTGACTAAAAGAAGTGAGCCAGTGACACCGGGACATCGAAGGATAACAGATGGCCAACCTGTGTGCCACACTAGAATGCATGGAGTTTCAGGAGATCCAAAAGATGGTCCTCCAGCATATTGGGACCACCTGTGAGGGACTGACAGAAGACATGAAGAAAAGTCATGCAGAACGAGAAGGTGTAGATGGGTTGGAATCTGCGTTGTTGGAGGGAATATCCACATCAAGGAGATCATGGATTCATTGAAATATTGAAGTAATTACTAAATTCTACTTCACTTTAGGTTATTAAGGTAGCATCATTCCCTAGAAAGTGAATAGAGGCCAGAAGACTTCATTACTGAAGGGAAAAAATAAATTAATTTGAGATTTCAGCTTTAGCAGATAGTTCTGAAAGTGATTTAAATTAGACCAATCCTGATGACAGCATAATGGTATAGACACTCACCTGAAATGCTGTCTGCAGTATAGCAAAAGCACAAGCAGGAGTTTCATAATCACTTAATAAGAAAACTAATTAAAATTAAAACTAAAAGCTTTATATGTGGTAGGTCCCATGATACACTTTTTACAAATATTATCTCATTTGATCCTCTCAACAATCCTTGGAGGTAGCTGGAATTATCATCCTCAGGCTACAGTTGAAGAAATTGAGGCAGACTTGCCATAGGTCACACAACTAGTTTCTGAGACTGAATTTGAATTCAACTCTTCTTGACTCCAGGTTAGCACTCTATCAATGTGTTAACTGGCCATAACAAAATGTACTAGTCTTGGAACTGAGTTTGAATCTCAGTTTAGCAACTTAATGCCTTTGTGACCTCAAGAATTCACTTCATCTCTCCACAATTCAACTGTGGGTTGAGCTGGATTGTTCCTAAGGAAATTTCTAGCTCCAGATTCTATGATGCTATGACTCATTATTTCATCAGTGTGGGTATTACTTCCACTAACACAAATTGCAGTACCTCCCTGCCTTAGTAGACAATTTAATGAGTTCTTGTGGCCAAAATAATTCATTATCAACTGGACAATTTTTTGGCTGGTCCTTATGTGATAGACACACCACAGAGTTCTTGAAAAATCTTCGACTCAGAAGAATTTTAATCTTGGTGGGACCTGCCAGAGGCCCTGATCTGTTGACATGGCCTCCATAACATGATGAGACCTCAAAATGAGTGAAAATATAAGAAATATCAAATTGAAAAAATAATGCTCCTGGTAATTGGGGCTAGTTTGTTAGTGAATCAGATCCAGTACAGTCTGGAGAAAGAATCTGCATCAAGACAGCTTCACACACTAAAGTAGGTTTTTAAATTCCCCATTTTGAGGACAAAGATACCTCCAAAAGGCAAAATATGAGTTTTCTGCATTTATATATGATTGCAAAAGTATTCTAACTTGGTTTGTACTTTTTATTATGCATTAAGATATGATCAACATAATCCATAATGACATCATCTTGAAATACATAGATATTACATATATGTACACACATATATATGTATGTATCTATGGCACTAGGCATACATTTTTCTCTACTTTATAAATGTACTGAGGGAAAAAAGTGGTGTATATAAAGACGAAAATTCCACAAAACCAAACTTAAAAGGATTGTTTCATTTTGTACATCTGCAGTCTTAAACCATAATCCTTTTCAACAAAAATCAGTCCAATAAGTCAATTTTGAAGTTTGGTTCTTCAATTTTTGTAAGCTTAAGTGCTCTCTAAAGTCTTGTTAACTGAAGCCCTGACTGGAAAATATTTTCAGCTTCTTGAAATCTGAAGGTTTGACACACTGAAATGAAAAAAATATGACTGGTCAGTCGAGCTCACATCACGGTGTGATTTAATTGTTTTGTGATTAAAATAACTATGCCGTTTTGTCTGCAAATACAATCTCAAAGTCTGCCATTTCTACTATTTAAAGCTGTAGAAAATTATCGAGGTTAAATGGAGGTTAAATCCAATTCTTGTAGTACTGTTATTTTTCATCCTTTGGTTTTCCACATTGTTTGCATTGAAACTATTCCTAAAGCCAAGCATGGCCATGTAATGGCACTTCAAACCAACCAAATAACAATGATAATAATAAACAATGACTTCTCCTTTGTCATTATCATAGAGATGGATAAAAAGAATGGATTTCTTGGCTCACTTAAATCAAAATGAACAAAGATGAATAAAATTAGAGTTGAACTAATGAAGTCAAGTGAAGCCAAATGTTAATAGGAAAAATAATGAATCTTTAAATGTAATTAAAATCCAATAAATTCTTGAATTTTTGTCTTCATGCACAATTAAGGGATATTTTAATTCCCAAAAGAACACTTAGAGTTATAGTAGTTGGCGAGTCTACTACTTTTATAAATATAATATTTAATAAGTAGTTTTTGTGATAAGCAGAAACAGTGTGTACTTTTGAGAAATTGTCAAAAATGTAGATAATGGCACATTTCATGGTTTATGAGGATATTTTTCTTCACAGATACAGACAGTTCTATTCAGTTTGCATTCCTCCAAATATAGAAATGTGGTGCCAGTAATTAGAAGATCATTTTTTTCTCCCATGGCGGGGTTTTCGGGGAAAACATTATGTATTTATAATAGCAGGTTTATGTTCTGAAACTGCTTGGAATGATGGAAAATAAATGTTAGTGTCACAATATTGTGCAAGTTGCAAAATTACAAATTATTTATTGGACATATGTGATGAACTTTTACCATCAGGGTCTAATTGGTTATAAAAATAATTCCTTTTTTTTTAAAACTACTTCAAGACTTAAATTGATCTTAAAATTACATTGTATCCCCCTTCTCATCCCATGGGATCCTTGTCTTTGTCCTTGTTCTCCCCTAAATCCTCCATAAATAATCTGCCTGACATGGTAGAGACGGTCTTCTATGACATTCACCATTCCATAGGTGCCAGAGAACTTGACATATTTACCTTCAATTCTGAGCCTTTCCTAGATATTTTTAATTCAGCTCCTTGAAGTGTTGGGGCTTGAAGTTATGTAAACCTAAGCTCAAATCATGATTCAGAAACTTATGCAATCCTGGACAATTCTCCTACCAGCTCTCAGCTTCAGTTTCCTTAATTTATAAGATGGAGGGATTGTAATCGTTGGTCTCTAAAGTCTTCTTCAGCTCTAAATCTATCAATATGTACTCCCATATGTTGGTGCCTATCTCTGCCCACCATACTTATGTCCATCAATTTTTTGGGCTCTCCACAATTTTGACTCTTTGGAGACTTGGATTTTTTATAATTCTAGTCAAACAGGTAGTAAAACAAACTAGGTAGTAAAGCAGACAGAGTACTGGACTTAGGGCCAAGAAGTACTGAGATCAAATCTGACCCTAGGCAGTTCCTAAGTCTATGACCCTGGGCAAATCCCTTAGCCTCTCTTTGCCTCAAAACCTTCATCTGCAAAATGAGGATAAAAATAGCATTTGCTTCCTAGGGTTGTTGTGGGGATCAAATGAGACCATTTTTGTAAAGCAATTTGAAAGCTTTAAAGGCTATGTAAAGGCTAGCCCTTCTATTGTTTCTGTTAATACCTAGGATCACTTGAAAATATATTGATTTTAAAATTGGTTTTTGTTTTAGGAAACAGCTTGGAATCATTTAAAGCACTGAGTAATTTTTACATTGTGAGGCAGTACAAAGGAAAGGAAACTGGTTCTGAGGCAGAGGAACTGGGTTCAAATTCTGTCTCTTATGTTTAGTAACGGTGTGACCTTCACCAAGATGCTTAAATTTCTTGAACTTTTGCTTCCTCATTTATAAAATGATTGGGCTGAAATAGATAGCCTCTGAGGTATTTATACATATCACTTTGATACATTCAAGTCAGTAAGTCTGCCTGAGCCTTATCTCTGTACATTAAAAGATTTTATAGATGGGATGGCTGTGTCACTATTGGCGATTCTGGGATTCTGTGTTCCTATTCCTGTATACCAGAGGAATGACATAAGTCAGAAAGGCTTTACTTGAACCTTCCCTACTAATATTAAGAGTTGTCCAAAAGGAGACTCAAGGTGATAAAATAGAAAGTGTTAGCTTTCGAGTAATATTAGAATTATAGAGATGAGAGTAAGTTTTAAGAAAAGTTGAAGGTTGTCTTTAAGGTGCCAGCATGGGCACATACTAGAAACTCTGGAGAAAAGATTCTGGAATGCAGAGGGCAGAGAAGGAAGAAAACGTACAACTGTCCACTTCCTGTCCAAGCTGGGAGAGGAAGAGCTGCTTCTGTGAGCTTTCCTACCTTGAGTCCTTGGTGGACAAAGGAAAACCTTCAAACCATTTTCCTGAGGTTTCTGTTTAGCTGGTGAACATCCTGGAGAAGAATTAATTTTCCCTGCTGTGTGTGTCAATTTGCCTGGCAATTTTACCTTGAAATCCTGACTTCTGGTCTTTGAGGATTTTCATCAGGGGTCAGAACCAACTGGCTCAGCCATCTTGGGTCCATTCAGCACAATTTTGAGACAACTTTGGGAGAAATAACTGAATTAGAGTCTGAGGATTAGTCAGGTAGACAGTCAGATTTAGGGGCCATTTAGTCAGGAATAGGGAGTTGATAGGGAGCCTGAGGACCAGAAGCATTCATCTTGCAATGAACTTAGTTTTGGTGGGTGTGAATTAATAAAATTAGAGCTAGGGAAACCCTTTTCTCTAATCCCCACTTCCTAACCTTGATCTATAATAAAATAGATACTGTTTCTCCCTATAACATCGTCTCTAGGGTTTTGTGCGCTACTGGCCCAGTGAGGGAAACTTGCTTTCTTCTCACAGATAGGGAGCCGAGATACCCAGAAACAACAACTGGGTATCTAGGCAGCTCTTTAAGGTGGATTACACCATCTATCCACCTTGGTCTCTTAATTAGGGACTTGTGTTTTCTCAGGGACCTTGGGTGTGAAGGTTGAACTTAATCTTTTTAAAGGTCCTTTCCAAATCTGTATGGAAAAACTACAAAGTTCATCTCTCATGGGGAGGTTTGAGTTTCTTAAATTCTTCCCCTCTCCTGATCTAACCATGTTATTTTCTAGGACATGTTTCAGTTATATTATTATGTATTTTCAAGGTGGTCTGCTCTGAAGATGGAGTGTAATCATCATTTATTTCGGCGTGATATAATTCTTCAATATGCTTATTGATTTTTTTTTTCATTTCCATGGTGACTTTATAAATTAGGTCCAAAGTATATCCTTCTGCATTTCCTGATCTTAGCATGGAAAGACTTGGATGAGATAAGATTAGAAAGCCTAAAATAGAATTTAGATTTTGGAACTTAGAACTTGTGGTGAAACCTTCTTGATTTCTTCAGTTACTCTAGCCCTTAGTTGAAGAAATTTCACAATTGTACTTAGTCACTAAAGTTTCACAGTATTTTTCTCTAAGATTCTTTTAGATCAATGATGGGCAAACTTTTTAAAGAGGGAGCCAAAGGAAAGGAAATACTCATCTGTCAGCCTGTTTCTAAGGCAACTCTTTCATAGAACATTTCAGGGGGCAGCATCTGGCTGGCAGGTGGTAGTTTGCCCATTACTGTTCTAGATCATTGATTGAAGGCACTATAATATTTCTACTCATCCAGATTTTCAACTTTGAAGTCATCCTTTTCTCTTACATGTCTTTTCTCCCTTCCACCCTATCTGTTGTCCATTTTTGTAATTTTTTTTAATCCTTACCTTCCACCTTACAATCAACACTATGAATTGGTTCTAAGGCAAAAGAGTGGTAAGGGCTAGGCAATGGAGGTTAAGTGACTTGCCCAGGGTCACACAGCTGGGAAGTGTCTGAGGCCAGATTTGAACCTAGGATCTCCCATCTCTAGGCCTGACTCTCAATCCACTGAGCTACCCAGCTGTCCTCCCCATTTTTATAATTTTACCTCCACATCTGTGAAGTCATCTTTCATCGCCATTTACAAATCCTTTACCCTAGCTAAGACCTTCATTGTCTCTTGTAGTTTTTTGAAAAACAAATTGATAGACTCCTAGTTGGTCTTCCTACTTTTACTCATTCCCTTCTGAAATCCATTCTCCATTTTTCTGACAAATTCATATTCTTAAAAAAAATTGATCAGTATGTCCATGTCATTATCCTATTCAAAATTCCTGAGAGTCCTTGTTTCTTCTGGGAAGCAATACAAAATCTTAAATTTATACAACATCCTCCATAATATGACTCCCAATCATACCTCCAAACTTATTTCATATGACTTCTTTTCACATGATCTCCATTCTATTGAAACTGGTCTGCTAACTCTTGCCTGCACATGACATCCAATTTCCTACTTCTGTGTCTTTGTCAGTGGTCTTCCACAGGTGGGATATATTCTCTTCCCACCTCCACCTCATAGGATCTCCAGCTTCCTTTAAAAAACAGCTCAGATGATACCCTACATATGAAGCCTTTCCAAATTTTCTCAGCTGAGAGCATTCTCTTCCTTCTGAAATTACTTTGTATTACTTATGCTTATATGTGTACGTGTTATATTTCCTCCCTCTGCCCTTATAAAACCTCCTTGAGAACTGGAACTTCTCTGATTTCCCCCCCTTTATATCCTCATTGCCTAGCATAATGTTTTACACATGGTAGAACTTAATAGGTGTTTGCTGGAAAGAATCAATTTGACTTTGGCTATAAGATGCTTTGAACATCTGGACATAATGTAATATTATTAGAAATAACCAATATTCAAAAACAATTGGAGATTGGATATGTAAAGATGTTTTAATCTGTGAGTAACTGGGATAATAATCAAAATAATGCTACCACTTATATAATACTTTAAAGTTTGCAACATATTTTACAAATATCTCATTTGATCCTCACAATCCTGGAAGGTGGGTGCTATGATTATTCCCATTTTATAATTGAGAAAACTGAGGCAGGCAGAAGTTAAGTAACTTCTCCAGGGTCACTCTCTAAGGCATGATCTGAATTCAGGTCTTCCTGACTCCAAGTCCAGCATACTATCTGCTACAACACCTGGCTATTCCCGGAACCAGTTTATATAAAAACAAAATCAGTACATCAAAGGTGTATCTTCTACTGTGCTTAATGGTGAGCATGTAAAAAAATTTCAGCTAACTCTTCCATTACCGAGAGTGTGCTCCAGCTGGCATGAGCTAGAATCAGTAAATTTTATTTTCTATATTTTGCTGCTGAAATTTACATGATTATGAATGAAAGTTTTTGATTTCAAAGAATCTGAAAGTTCAGTTGGGTCCTTCTGTAAGTTAAATAGGTCTCTAGTGATGAGTGCAAATGGAAGGGAAAAAAATGAGTTATCATAACTCTTGTGAACACTTTTCCCCTAAAAGTTATCTTTCAGGAAAAGGTCTCTAATCTTATCCCATTATCCAAATGGTTTCTACTATTGTAGCATTTTGTTTATAGCAAGAGTATTCAAGGAAATTATGTCCTTCTTTCTGTGGAACAGAGATAATTTAGTTTGAAGGGAGGGAGAAAGTTCTTTTTTTTAATTTCCTTGAATTTTCCTATATTGTCTTTATTTTTTTCTTTTCCTTTTCATAGTTTTGTGACTAGGTCTTCCTGTATTCCCTAAACTGGAAAAAATGGGGATTATTTATATACCCAATTCCATTCTGATCCACACAAGAGACTGATCCTGTTCCATTTCTGACCTGGGTCAGTACACCCCAACATAGGCTCCCCACTCCCAGCAACTCACCATATAGTAAGCCCATAGGCTTAGCTGTCTATGGCTCAGAACTCCGGTTCTGCAGCTCAAGTAATCCACCAGCCTCAGCCTAGAAATAGTCAGGAATGCCACTAGCCCTAATGTACTGTTCTTTAGACCTTGAGGGGATCAGAAAGGTCATTTAATCCAAACCCCTTATTCCAAATATGAGGAAACTGAGAACCATGAAGAAGAAGTGGCTTACTCAATAGAGTGTACATACATAGTGGTTAATATTCAAAGTCAGGCCCTCAGACTCAAAATTATTGCTTTCTCTATGATGCCATATACTTCTTTTTTTTTAAAACTCTTACCTTTTGTGTATTGGCTCCTTGGTGGAACAGTGGTAAGAGTGGGCAATGGGGGTCAAGTGACTTGCCCAGGGTCACACAGCTGGGAAGTGTCTGAGGCCAGTTTTGAACCTAGGACCTCCCATCTCTAGGCCTGGCTCTCAATCCACTGAGCTACCCAGCTGCCCCCTATGGTGCCATATACTTCTACTAAAGTATTATCCTTGATATAGAATGATTTAGAAGCACCAAGGCTCCTGGGAATAGAAAAAGGTAAGATGACTAAGGATCATGGTTTTATTTTTATCTCTCATTCCGTGTCATTGATATTTTGATTTAATTTTTGTTAACAACTATTAGTGAATGAAAATATCACAATATACAAAGAAGAAGAAAAAGGAAGGCATAAGACCTAAGCTTGGCACACATAATTGCTTGATTAGTTGAACTCAAAGCACTTTCCTGTGGGCTGGGCACACAAGGAAAAAAATTAAATAGTCCCTGCCAGGGAGCTTCTATTCTCATTAGGGAAAGGCCGTGTTAAAAAAAATTCAACTAGGGCAGGTAGGCAACATGTTTACTGGACTTGGAATCAGGAAGACTCATCTTCATGAGTTCAAATATGGCCTCAGACAATTACTAGCTGGGTGACCCTGGGCAAATCACTTAACTATGTTTGTCTTAATTCCTCATCTGTCAAAGTGAGCTGGAGAAGGAAATGGCCAACCACTCCAATATCTTTGCCAAGAAAACTCTAAAAAGGGATCACAACAAGTTGGACAGATCTAAAATACCTGAACAACAAAAATACAGAATATATATTTTTAAAAAGAGGTGGGAATGGAGAGTGCTAGCAACTTGGGGAAGAGAGAATTCGAGGAAAGTTTCCTTGAGAAGGTAAGCTTATATCTTCTGAAATGCTTCAGAGCTTCTGAAGTCTGGTTTAAATAAGTTTTCTTGTAACAATATTAACATGATAGCACTTCAACTTAAGTTCATTTAAGGGAGTTGGTTTCACAGCCTTGGATTTAAATCTGTTTGAGGTTATCCAGCCCCAAATCCTAATTTTTAGATGAGGAAATGGAACCCCAGAAATTATTTGTCCAAAGATTCATCAGAGAGCAATCAGGAATTGAATCCAGATTCACTGGTCTAAATCCAGAGTTCTGAACAGAATATCTTTTGAAGGAAGGAGTGCAGTAAGTGACTCAGGGAATGGAGAACCAGACCTAGAAAGGGTAGGTGCTAGGTTCAAATATGACCTCAGACACTTCCTAGCTGTGCAACTCTGGGCAAGTCACTTAACCCCCATTGCCTAAGCCCTGACCACTCTTCTGCCTTAGAATTGATGCTTAGTATTGATTCTAAGACAGAAGGCAAGGACTTTTAATAAAATGATATATTCATGATCTCCTGACTTTTTTAATCACTCTATTAGTAAAAAATATTTGAATATGTTCACCAAGTATATGTATTTTACTAAAGTATATATGTGTAATAGCATTTTAATAATTATGAATTTTATGAAATATCAAAATGGACATTTTAAGAGGCTGAGATAAACATGAAGTCATTTTTGATTGTAAAGTCATTGGGAAGAGACTGGAACTTATTGAGTAGGTTAATGGCATGGCAGACCTGTGATTTAGAATTATCATTATGGCAACAATGGGGAAGATGGATTGGAGATGGGTGAGAATTTGAACAGGGGCATCAATTAGAAACCCATTACATGAGCCTTGGTGAGGGGTGATGAGAACCCAAACTAACATGGTACATAGAGGGAGAGGGGAGAAAGACAAGTGATGTTGCAGAGGTAGAAATGGCAAGATTTGACAACTGACCACATATGTGGACTAAGGAAAAGGAAGGAATGAAAGAGGGAACCAATGTTGGAAGAAAAAGGAAGTCCATAAGAGGGTAGGTCTGGACAGAAAATATTGTAATGAGGTCAGAGATGCAAATTACAACCCATCCATGCTTACTCAAACTGTAAGATTCATTCCATCTCATCTAAAATGGAAAGGGGTATGTGTGAGCTGGGTTTAGGGGTTAGGGCAGAGAGCTCAGGTGATACTGAAATCACAGAGTGATCTGGGAGGCAAGGTTGAGTAAACTAAAGGTGGATTTCCTCCACCACGCCTGGGAAGTGGCTAAAACTAGCTGGGAAAAATAGGGTGAGGGGAGGGCTATGGGACCTTACACAGGGAAAGAGAACATTGCTGTATGGATTCTTTCTTTAAATGGAGGTTTTGCAGAGAAATTCACCAAATGGAGGAAGAAGCCGCAGATGTAGTCTCCTAAGACGGTTATGAGGACAAAAGTGCAGAATTAACTTTATTACCTCTTGCACCATGTCACCTTGGGCCAAACCTGAATGGTAGCAGTGATAGGAATAATTTAGCCTTTTGTTGTTGTTCAGTTGCTTCAGTCAGTCATGTCAAATTCTTAGTGACCCTGCTCCTGTTCATTTTACAGAAACTGAGGCAAACAGGGCTGTGACTTGTTCAGGATCATACAGTTAGTAAGGGTCTAAGGCTGGATTCTTGGGTATTCCTATACTGTATCTGGCACTTTATCCACTGTCATCTAGCTGCTACAATTATTTAGCCTACACCTGAATACATTAATGAGGAAGCTTGGACTCTCCCTCAGAATGTTCAGTGGGAACATGTTACTTGGAGAATTCTATTTCTTTTTTCAGTTTACTCTGAGAGCAAGTAGTAATTCCTGTAAATTTAAGCTTCCTTTCCAGTCCTTCTCCATCATTGTGCGTGTGTGTGTGTGTGTTTGGGTAGGAGGTTTTCCTTTAGGCACATTTTGGGCTTCAGCACTGAATAGGACCCCAAGTTAGAAGTATGCTACCCAGCTCCAAATGGCCTCTGCAGCGACAGAAGATACTCCAATAGTCAGAGCTGTAACTAAATAGATATATACCAGGATAGCTGAGCAGGTTTGATGGGATGACTGGCACAGGGATGCTGCAAATCCTCCCCTGCTGTTGTGTGCTCACACTACCACCATTTGGTTTGTAAAGAGCTTTATAAATATTATCTCATTTTATCCTCAAAAAACCCCTATGATATAGGTGCCATTCTTATCCTTAATTTACAGATGAGCAAATTCAGACTAAGAGAAGTTCTGCTCCCGTTATTGTTAATATTTAAGAAAATGCTTGGAGTATGAAAATTATCCATCAGGGCTACACAGACAGGAAGGTTGGGCTTTGTTGCCACTAATGCTTCTCCTTACTCTAAGACTCTGTTTCTAAATCTTGCCTCATCTCATCCTCCTCTCAGAGCATAAGCAACTCATAATTCCAGTTTCCTCTGAATTATTTATTGTACGAGTGACTACATAATAAATATATCATTGATTGTTGCATCTAGTTCTTCTTTTCCAGGATGGGAATGGAGGAAAAGTCCCCAATCCAATGATATAGGAAAATAAAGTAATTTAGATATTCCCAATTTATCTTTGAAAAAAGAAAAACATGTATGGAGATAGCCTGGGGCTCTTCCAGCATCTGTTAAGAACTCAAACCAAGTTGAAACTTCACGGGTCCCAAATCTGCTACAATATCGGCCATTAGCAGCAGAATCCAATGTGATTATTTTAATGGATATTGGAATGATATCATAGAGAGATATGCAGGTCCCAAAGGATGACACAAAATATTGAAGGAAAAACTTACTCTGGGCCAACGTGATGAAAATACTGAAGAATGGCCAGAGTGGCTCATTAATAATACTATGTGAAGATCCAGTTTGCCAATGATCATTTGGAAATTTACCAAGAATTGAGGCAAACTCAACCATCTCAGTGACGGCTGATCATCTGATAAGCTGGAATTATTGGGAGCAGAAAGAAAAAATGTATTAGTTTGAACTTCTGACACTAAAGGTCCCCCTTTTTTTGCTTTCAAACAACACAGGTCAAGCTATAAGGATTAAAATATAGAAATATTTTGGATATCAATTACTATGATATGGCAAGATATTGGAGAGAGTACTCATATGATACAATTCACTGTCCAAACATTTTAAATTCTCTTTTTAATACATTATCTCATCTTTTAGGACCTTGCTTTTTTATCTTTTGAAAATCTTTTTCTTTTATTTCTTCTTTTCTTTCCTTTTTTTCTATCTTCCTTCCCTTTCTGTCTCTCTGATAGCCCACATTCCTCCTTCTTTCCCTTCTTTCCCTCTCTTTATTTCCTTTTACCCATCACTACTATGCTTCCATCCTTCCTTTTTCTCCCTTCTTTCATTCTTTCTTTCCTTTCCTTCTTTTCTTCTTTCATTGTAACTTTCTTTCTTATATTCTTTCTTTCCTTTCATCCTTTTTTCTTCTTTCCAACCTTTCTCTCTTCCTCCATCCCTAACTTCCTCCTTTCCATCTTCTCTTTCTTCTTTCTCTTTTCTTCTTTCTTTCTTTCTTTCTTCTTTTCCTTCCTTCCTTCTTCTTTCTTTCTTTCTTTTTCTTTCTTTCTTCTCTTCCTTCTTTATTCCTTTCCTCTCTTTCATTGCCCCTTCCTCCCTTCCTTCTTTCTTTCCTTCCTTCCCTCTTTTCTTCCTTCCTTTCTCCCTTCCTTCCTTCCTTCCTCCCTCTCTCCTTTCTTTCTCTTCATTCCTTGGTTTAGTGTAGGGGAAAGAGACAATACATGGAATCAAGAAATCCGGAATCAAGTCTTCTGACATTAATTGTGGGGTCATAAACAAATCATTAAACTTCTGTGAACTTTGATTTATTCAACTAGAAAATGTATAATACTGCAGGCAAAATGTCTTTGAAACCTTAAAGCTTTATTGAAAGGTGAGTTGCTATTTCTTTATGTCTTCTCAGAGACTTTTACCTTTATCACTTTGCAACTCTAGCATACTCATCTATAAAATAAAAATGAGTTGTCATTACATTGAATCCAAGATCTGAAAGGGTCCTCCTCAGAATCCATCCAGACTAATCTCCACCTGACTAAGCTTACCTGATATAACATCTCACCAAGTGTTCATCCAGCCTCTGCTTGAAACCTAGACACTAGCCATTCTGAGATAATTCTAATGGTTAAGGAGACTTTTTCCCCTTATATTGAATCTAAATCTGCTGCTTCACCCATTTTTCCTGTTTCTGTCCTCTACAGTCAAGTAAAAAAATGTCTAATTCTTCTTCCAAGATGGAGTCAGCTAGCTAAAGAAACATACATCTCCACTCACCTTACTGTTTTTTAGTAAGTTATTCTTGACCTTCACAAACCATAAAACAACAAAATATTTTAATACTTCCCAAGCCTAGGTCACCCTGCTTCTGCTTCTCCAGTGATAGAGGCAATGTGGCATTGTACATGTTTTCTCATTTGATCCTCACAATAACTTTGTATGGCAGATGCGGTTATTCTCCTCATTTTATAAATGAGGAAGCTGAGAGAGGATAAGTTACTTGCCCAGGGTCACGTAGCCAGTAAATATGAGGCAGGATTTGAATTCAAGTCTTCTTGACCCCAAGTCTAGTGCTCTTAAATAGGCCCAATAATTAGCTGTCATCTAGCTACGATATGACAAGAAGAAAATATGTACTAGTCATATGGAAAGGAGGAGGAATGGCCAGATTGTTCTCCTGATACCCACACAATGTCTGGAGAGAGGAAATGATACTCTAGCATATTGGGTGTACATTCTGTGGTGAACTTTGGAGAGAACGTGAACCAGAAAAGTGTAGGAGGGTTAGGTATGCATGAACATCCCTGGAGGAAACTCTTGAATCCATAGGATCACAAACCACGGAAGTACTGGGTTCACAGCACCGTAGATTTGGAACAGGAAAAACCTTTAGAGATCATCTCCTCCAATTCTCTCATTTTGCAGACAAAGAAACCAAGACCTAGAGTGGTTAAACTACTCTTCTAAGGTTACAAAAGTGAATGGTAATGCTGGGATTTGAACCTCAGTCCTCTCATTCTGAATCTTGTACTATTTCTGTGGTTCTTTCATTTTTTTTTAAATGGCATAATCTCCAATTCCTTTACCATCTTGGCAATGTCTTGCTCCATACTAACCCTTTCTCAAGTACTCCCAACTCCCTAAATTATCGTTCCTAGAATAAAATGTACTCCTCCGAGTGTGACCTGAGCAGAGTAGGGTGCTGAGGAATGATTCGCTTTGTCATTGTGATCCCTTATTTGTAAAAGTGCTTACTTTGCACAATGCCCGGCACATCATAGTGTCTTGGTATAAATGCAGATAAGAAAAGGGGAGAAGCAACTTGTTCATGGTTACCAACTACTAACCATATATGAAGACTTGAGACTAAAAATAAAGTCTTCATACCTTCAGTTTCTGAGGAATTCATAAAGAAAAAGGCTTCCATTACCAAAGAAGGAACAGATGGAATCTAAAACAGATTGAAACATGCCTTTCTTCATTTTATTTCCTAGTATAAGCGATCTGTATCTTCATTCACAAAATGATGAACACGGAAATATATAAACATATAACCTACATTCCCTGCCATCGTGGGCAGTGAGGCAGAGTAGAAGGGAGGGAGAGAACATGGATTGCAAAATGTCAGAAAATGATTATTAAAAATTGTATCAACTTGCAGTCTGGAAAAGAAAACCTTTAGACTCCCTCATCAAGCACTCATTCCACTATCCCACTATCCCACTTTTTCTAGTCTGCCTCACATTTATCTATAGCACAAAATAGGCAACAGAGATAGATGAAACTTCTTTGAAAACTTACCTGCATTGTACAAATATTAAACTATTACCATGTTACCAGGTGGAAGCCACTAACTCTATTTTAAGAGTCATAAAAGTATTCCACAGAAATGTGGAGACATATTTATTCGGTGAATATTTAGGAATCTTTAAAAGAAAGATCTTTAGAATGTGGGAGGTAAAATACCGTTTTTACTGAGCTCCTACAAAACCCATTTTGTGATTTATTCTTAAGAATGGAATGGTACATTAATATAAATGTAGACTCAACTGAGAGACTATTCTTTCAATTAACTCGCCTGGATTGAGTACAGGCCTTCAATTAATTTGAGTATATATGTTTAATGGATTAAGGCTAAGGAAATGTTTCCCTTGTACTCATTTGTCTAATCATATGGGCTCATCCAATCTCAACTGTGCACTCTAAACTCTGCCAAACATTTCATCTGTGGGAAGGTTTGGCAGAAAGCCTTCTTTTAAAAGCTAGTAAGACAACTAGAGCTGGTCATCCCACTTGTTGGTTGGCGTGATAGTAGCCTAACAATGCTACTGCTGTTAATTCCTATGTATCTTCAGAACAGCCTGTGATAGGGAGCTCCTTTTGGACAATACTTTTGATGATTCATAGTCAAAAATCTACTTATAGTCTGGAGAATGTAGTGAAAATAAATGCCAGAGGATTTCTCTTGGGAAATATCCCTACTCATTTCCCTCAAAGATAGGAAAATGTTACTAAGGAACAATAACTTCTATGTATTTAATGCCTTATAGCTAAGATAGGTAGGCAGATAGTGCATTTATTTTTTTTAATTTGAAATTTTTTATTTAATTAATTAGTTTGGAATACTTTTCCATAGTTACGAGATTCACGCTCTTTTTCTCTCCCCCTCTTCCACCCACCCCACTCCCGTAGCCAACGAGCAATTCCACTGGGTTTGACATGTGTCATTGATTAAGACCTATTTATTCCCATATTATTAATATTTGCACTAGGGTGTTCATTTAGAGTCTACATCCCCAATCATATCCCCATCGAACCATGTGATCAAGCAGTTGTTTTTCTTCTGTGCTTCTAAGATAGTGCATTTATAAAGCATTTAAAATGTCCTGGCCACTGTGCTAGGTGCTGGAGGTAAAGCAACAAAGACTAACAAGGGCACATAAATATTTAACAACTGACTCCCCATATTTACAAATCCATATACATGGTTTTCCTCTCTGCTTTCAGTAGAAGGCATGTCCTTTGAGGGCAGACATTATTTTTATCTTTTCTTGCATCCTCAATACAGTACAGTGTCTGAACCACAGTAAATACTTAGTATATGTTTGTTGAATTGAATGAAACTATAAAGGCAAAATATCTAGGAAGAATAAATCAATTATTCAACAAATATTTATTAAATACCTACTATGTTGTGGATCGTGGCCTGAAGGAGTAACTAACACAAAAGTTTGATTATGTCATCTCCCCTTTTCAATAAGGAACCTCCAGAATCAAATATAAAATCCTCTAGTTGGCATTCAATGTCCTTCTAATCTTCTCCCTTTATCTTTTCAATCTTATACTTTATCTTCCCCCAGACTCCTACATACTCTGGCTTCCTTTCTGTCACTTGAACAAGATATTCCATCTCTCAACTCTAGGCATTTTGGCTGCCTGCTCCCCATGCCTGAAATGCTCTTCTTCATTTCTGTTACCCAGTTTCCCTGGATTCCTTTAAATCCCTGCTAAAATTCTACCTTCTACTAGGAAACTTTTCCTTATTCTCCCTTAATTCTAGTGCCTTCCTTCTGTTGATTATTTCAAATTTATTTTCATGGTTATATTTGTTTGCTGTTTCTCTCCCCCATCCCCAACCCATTAGATTGTGAGCTCCTTGAGAGCAAGGATTGTCTTGTATCTTTCTTTTTATCCCCGGAACTTAGCACAACACGTGGCACATAATAGATATTTAATAAATGTTTATTTACTGACAAACTGACCTGAAGTAGGGAGAGGAGTTAGAAGGCTATTAAAATAATTCAAGCAAGAGGTAATAAGGCTTGGACTAGAGGAATAGCTGTGTATATATAGAGAAGGGCCCAGGTGGGAGAAGTATTATGAAGGCAGAAATGGCAAGATTTGCCAGTGAATTGGATATATAGCATAAGGAAGAATGAAGAATAGGCGACACTGATAGGGTGACTTTAGATGGCTGGGAGAATGGTGGTTCTCTCGATGGTGTTAGGGAAGTTCTGAAGAGGGGATATAGTTTCTCTAAGTCAGAGATATCCACTCCCTTTTGTTGTTTTTTTTTTTCATCAAATCTCTTGAAACTGGGAAATTTAAGTAGTACAACTATGAGAGGCCCCTTTGCCACAACTTTCTGGCTCAATGTCAAATCACACATGGGTGGTATTTGAAGAATATAGTCTTTTCCTCCCAGGTATGTGGTTGTTTAGACTAGAATATATCTTCCAAAGGATTCTGTTCAGGAAATAGTTCTTTTCTATTAATTTATTATATAACAACTGATAAGTGAATGATTATTTACTGATTTGAAATGTCCAGTAAATATATGGTCATCTACTTATTTATAGACCAAAGCATTGAAGAAAGGAATAATGAATAAAGACCTGGAATTGATCTGGACTCTGATATCACTTCTGACAGTCTTTGCTCTCAGCCTCAGTTTTTTCATCTGTAAAATGAAACAATAGGAATAGAAGACCTCTAAGATCCCTTGCAAATCTTGATTTATGAGCCTGAGTTTAAAAAAGTTTCACCATTAAAAATAACTCAGAAATGTTCCTGGAGTTATTGTGCCTCACCCTTTAGTTTCCATAGTGATAATCATCATGAAGTAATTGAAAGGAGGCCAAAGAATGACAAATTCATACCTTTAAAAAAAAGATCATCTTCAAATTTAATGGAATGTTTTGTAATGTAAATGCCTGAACAACACTGAAACTGGCATTCTTCATATTAATGAAAACAGAAGAAATGACAAAATTACAATCAATCAGAAGAGCTCACATGGCCTGCTAGCAGGGTCAAATAAAAGATTTAGAACAGTTGGATTTGGGGGGCATTCAGAAGAAATAAACACAGGGCTTCATAGGTTGGGGTTGAATATGTCTCAAGCATTCCCATTGGCCCTTTCCTTGAGGGGAATAGAAAGGACCAATGGAAATTCTCCTTCAGAGTATGCCAATACAAGTAGCCCAAATGCTACTTCATATGTATGCTTATGGTCATCAACAAGAAGTATGATTTCATACTGGGTTCTGTCTTTTTACCTTCCAATGCCTCTGATGAGTACAAAACAGATAGAATAGCATGAAGAATGTAGTAGCTGAGATTCCAAGGTCTGATGCAAAGGATGATGAAGAGAAATTTGGTGGAAAATATTGACGAAACTAAGACTGCTGATGGTTTGCCATGATCCTAGATGCCTTCAATGCAAAGATAGGCAAAGGGATAAACAGAAAAAAAGTGATGAAAACACTAATTTATTATCAAGGAGTGAAATAGATTACAGATTTTCCACATGTATAGATGATCTCTTTATACAACAAGGCAGTCTAAAAACAGTAGCTACACCAAAGCCCAGATAACATTTTTTAATTGATGAATTTTAGACAGAAAATGACCAGTTCCTAAATTGGGAATTCTTTCATAACCAGATGACCAGTTACTGCTTAGAGCAAAGATAAAAGATCAAAATCAGCCAGGAAAGAGAAGAATAAAAGTGAAAAAACAGTCAATTCAATGACAGTACCTTGCCACTTTGATTAAGCTCTCCAAGAAATTTGGATTTTATTGCTATTTGAATATTATTTCTGCTTCTTATATAAATTTATGTCCAGATAGTAGCAACTTCAAATAGAATCCAATTAATTTTAAAAAGCAATAGTATCAAAAGTAAATGTGGAAAACTAAGTTATTCTGAGTTAGATGAATATTCAAATCAACTACAAATGCCCTGTAAAAGATCTCTAGGGAAAGAACTGATGTATGGAACTGTGTATTGTATAGTTTTGTCAAATGTTGGCTTTCTCTAGAGCAGGGTTAGGAAGGAAAAGAGGAGGAGAAACTATTTAGAACTCAAAGGAAGCCAAAAAAGATCAAGAAAAAAAGAAGTTATTGATACTCTCTGATATTCTGTGTATTGGAGAATAGCTGGTATCAGTATAATGCAAAGCCCCTGGAGTCCCTTTTTCCTCTGGGTCAGTGTTAGCCTACAAATGGATAACATTTAAGGAATATGCATTCTGTTTTTCCAGACACATGGGAGATGCTTCCCAAGACCTCTGACCAACCTTGAAGCTCCAAAGGCTGACAGAGTTCTTGCTGTTAGCACCATATTGGTCCCTGGGTTCTTCCACCTATCCCTACCACACTCACATCAACCACCCCCAAACATTTTGGAAGCAAGTTATCACTTACTGGGAGAAGGTGTTAGCATGCAGCACCTTCTCAATAAAAATTATATAAAGTTTAGGTGCTAAAGAAGATAATTTCCTAAAACTTTGAAAGCCAAATGGTTTTAAATGTAGAGAGTCAAAAAGGTTTGACAAAAGGCATGAGAAGGAGAATTGGGAAGGGCTGTTGTGAAGATCAAATGAGATAGTATTTGTAAAGCACTACTTTAAATACTACCCGGCATGACATAGTAGGTGCTTAATATATGTTCACTTCATTCCTTCATTTTATGACTTAATTTTTGCTTGTATTAATGAATGTTTTAGAGTTAATTCCAAGTCAAAAGAACTACTGAAATCTAGTATAGAGAAGAAAAACAACTGTTTGAACACAAGGGCTGATGGGGATATTACTGGGGATGTAGACACTAAATGATAACTCTAGTCCAATTACCAATAATATGGAATTAGGTCTTAATCAATGATACATGTAAAACCCAGTGGAATTGTGTATTGGCTAAGGGGGAGAGGGGGTTTGGGAGAGAGGGAAAGAACATGAAATATGTAACTGGGGGAAATATTCAAAATAAAAATTTTTTAAAATGAAATCTAGTATTGATCCTGTATTAGGGATGGGAATAAGCACTTATTAAGCACCTACTAAGTGCAGGAATTGTGCTAAATGCCTTACAAATATTACCTAATTTGATCTTCACCACAATACTGAGGAAGATGCTCTTTATTATTCCCATTTCCCAGTTGGGGAAACTGAAGCAGACAGAAATTAAATGATTTGTTCAAAGTCACACAGCTAGTAAGCATCCAAGGTTGGGTTTGAACTCAAGTTTTCCGGCCTCTGAACCAGCTAACTGAGAAAGATGATAAACACAACAGAAGGGAAGCCGTGGCAGAAAACAATTTCAAAATGAGATAAGGAAGTCAATTCAATACTCTTAGCCCATGTTTCCCAAAGACCCTATTTAATCTGTATAATTAAGATATTCATTTGGTCTCACTGAAAGGGGATCACAAAATCACTGCTGGTAAGGGAATTTTTGTGCCTTAAAGCCCGGGTCCATGTGGAATTATTTGGTGTCACTTCTAAAGAACAATACCTGAAATATCCTTTATTCGCAAACAAGGGTCTTCCTCTTTACATGGTTGCCTTAATTTATGGCAATGCAGTGGCATATCTTATACTTTTTCTGCACCAGGAGCAGTAAGTTGACCGAAGAGATCAGATGAGAAGAAAGGAAAATGTAGAGAAGGGTGCTGTCCTAAAAGGGATTGGGATCCTATGTTTACACATGGACATGAAAACATCTCTACTTCCCATTTGGATTTCTCCACTCCATCTCCCAATTTCATGCCTTTTCATTGCTTGTCCTCCATTTTTTAAATGCTCTGTCTCCTGGTTTCCCTGGCTTTCTTCAAGATTCAGCTTAGGGGCAGCTAGATGGCTCAGTAGATTGAGAGCCAGGTCTAGAAAAGGAGATCCTGGCTTCAAATCTGGCCTCAGACACTTCCTAGCTGTGTGACCCTGGACAAGTCACTTAACTCCCATTGCCTAGCCCTTACCACTCTTTTGCCTTAGAACAAAAACATAATATTGATTCTAAGACAGAAGGTAAGGGTTAAAAAAAGACATTTTCTGAAAGTCAATCAATTAAATTCCACTTTCTGAAAAAAGTCTTTTCTAATCCCAATCTTTCAAAACCCAAATTGCTAATGCCTTCCCTCTCCCATCATGTCCCATTTATCCTGTACATATTGTGTATGCACATGGTAATTTATATGCTGTCTTGCCCTTTAGAAGGTGATGTCCTTGTAGGTAGGGACCTTGTCTTCATGTTTCTTTGTATCCCCAGATCTTAACCCAGTTCCTGGAGCACAGTAAATACTGAAATGTTTGTTGATTGTTTGATGGTTGGATAGAGCTTGGTGGAGCACTGCTTCTTTCTGTACCACCATTTCCTGCTTTCTGGTTGTGCCTTAGGAAACTACTTCTCCTCCTTCCCCTAACTGTATTCCTACTCTGAAATGTTGTCTATAGATTCCCTCTGCTCCACTGCCAAACAGAACACATTTTCCAGGACCCTTTTTTCCTGTGATTAAACAGAAGGTACTCAATGATGAACTTCTTAGAGACTCCACTTGATTTAACTCCCAAGAACACTAAAGCTTAAACTTTTTTATGAATGCACAGTACATATAAGTATGAAATGTAAAGATAGTCTCAGTATCCTATGAGAAAGAAATGATTATCTCTATTTTTCTACCATTTTGAGAGCATAACTAGGTCCATGTGGAGAATTAAGATGAGCTAGCTTCTCTAGAATAACTGGTCATCTTCTTGATATTGATAAATGGGTAACATAGTTTAGTAGGAATATAATAGCATTAGAAGGTTTAACAAAGATTCTGATTTGGTCCTCTCTTTGTGTCTCACCATTCCTCTGGTCATGGAGTTACTGTGTCCCTAAAAAATTACTCTGATTGTCGAAGACTGCCCAGGAAAATCCAGAAAAAGAGAAAGATTGAACAATATGTTCCTGTCACTTGAAAAGAATTAAATGAGGCAGGCCCAGTTCATGGAGAGGGCCCAATTCTGTTGTTTACTATTGATTTATCTTGGTAATTGAGCTGTAAATCAAAGGGGCTCCACATGGGCTAAGTTACCAAATCTGTTCTCCTGTCAGAGCAACATCATGCCTGTAGTATAGATATACCTGCCAGCAATGGGCAGGCCTCCTCCAAATGACTCAAGGAAAGGGAATTTCACCACCTCCCCTGAGAGATTATTTTATGGCTTCATAAGTCTCCTCCACTATGAGAGTCTTCCTGATTAAACCCATTTTTCCCCTTTTCTTGATTTCATCCATTTATTCTTAGGTAATCCCCCTAAAGACCACCTTCACAATCCTTCTCTTTCTTCAGTGCTCAATTATCTCCACATGGTTATCATTCCTCTCTCCCCACTCTTCTCATCCCCTCTCCCCCCATACACCCACACATACAGAGGCTCCTGAGTTGTTTGGCCAAGCTACACATATTTAATTCTTTTAATCTTTCCTCATTCATCAAACCCTCTAACTTCTTAATCATTTTAGTTCTTCTAATAAGCAGTGAATTTGAGTCTGGGAAGGGAGAGGGGAAATGTGGTTTCCCTCTCAAGCTTTTCTCATGTCAGCCCCATCCCCATATCCTCAATCACATGCTGAAGATCTGTAAGCCAATAGCCATTCATCAACAGAAATGAGGTTTTGCTGGAATGGTGAATTTTATCCCAGAAAATGTGTCTCTTGCACATAACACCTCCTAGCATAAATCAGTATTTGTTCAAGCTACAAAAAAGAATAACTCAAAGGAATCCTGGGGGTTCCCCTACGTTTCTCAATTTCTCAAACACATTTTAATTATAAAAAGTAGGATTGTTGTTTAAAAAAACAACTGGACACATCATGTTGTGTTCTTGAAGGAAAATTAACATTGTTTGAAGAAGCATTTGGCCTCTCTTTCTAAGTTGATGAAGAAGTTGTGATAAGTACATGCAGTTCCCAATAGAAAGAATACATTATATTCTTCTCTGAGAACCTTTCTAATGAACAATAATTCTGATGCTTCTCCCAAAAGAAACACAAATTTCATACTTCTTGGCTGCCATAGAATGATCAATATCTCACCCATTCTTAGCCCTACTATTCTCTTCACCCATTGTTGTAATCAATCCAGTGTCATCATTAAACCATAAACACAACAAGCTCATTTCTATCTAGTGCCTTTGATATATGCTGTTTCCTTTGTTGAAATGCCTTCCTTATTTCTCACCATACATCCAAATCCTAGTCATTCTTCAAGGCCCAGCATAGGTCTCATTTACTTCCTTGTTTATTCAACATCTCCCTAAACATTCCTTTCTCTGGCCTCACTCACTAAAGGATTTTTAGTTTTTCACACAATTCAACATTTAATTGTATGTCATCTTGTATTTTTACTTATTTCACATATGCTGATCCTGGTAGGAATAGCTAGGCGATACAGTAAATAGATTCAAAAAGACCAGAGAACAAATTTGATCTCAAACTCTTGCCAGCTGTTTGATCCTAGGCAAGGCACTTACCTTCTGGCAGACTCAGTTTCCTCAACTGTAAAATAGTGATAATAGCAATGCCTACCCCTCAAGATTATTGTGAAGATCAAATCAATATAAAGTGCTTTGTAAACCTTAAATAAATATACACATGCTAGTTATTATTTTACTTGCTGGTAATAAAATTAGTAATACTAGTAATGGTGGTAGTGGTAATAGTGGTGGTAGAGGTGGTAGTGGTAGAAGTAGTAGGAGTAGGTAGTTATAGTCAAAGTCATATTCATTATTCATTCAAATTAATTCAAATGCCAGGAAAGTACAGTCAGGATCACACAAGATTTGTCAGCTACTGCACTAAAGGACTGGAAAGCTTGGAATATGATATTTCAGAAAGCAAAGAACTATGATTACAACCAAAAGTAGCCTTCCCAGCAAGATTGAGTATAATTCTACAAGGGGAAAATGGATGTTTAGTTAAATAGAGGAATTCTAAACATTCCTGATTTAAAATAAGAGATGAATAGAAACTTTTGATATTCAAACACATGACTCAGGAGAAAACATAAAAAGGCATACATGAGCGAGAAATCATAAGGAACTGGAAAGCAGTCTGCTAGAAACTAGGAACACACCAACATCTCACACCATATAATAAGAAAAGGTCAAAATTGGCGCATAATTAAGATATAAAGGGTAATACCATAGGGAAATTAGTATAGTACAGAAGAAATTACCTGTCAGATATATGCATGGAAGAAGAGTTCATGACCAAACCAGAAATATAGGTTCATGAGAGGCAATATAGAAAAAAATTATTGCATAAAAAATTTTAAGTGTTTACACAAAAATGCAGCCCAAATTATAAGAAATAGAAATATATATCTTCACTTCTTACCTCCCTAACAAAAGCACAGATTAAAGGCTCTGGGATCCTGTCCTTCTGGATCTAGCTACTGTAAATGTAATCACATGGCTTTCAAAGAAATAATGATTCTCATTTCTGATATTATTCAAACAGTCTTCTTGTGAAGTTATTTTAAAAATTCATATCATTTCCATACTTTGTGTACATTTCTTTACTACATGATATAGTATACAGGGGAGTATAAAGAAAAATAAAAGAATATTGTCTTTACAGAAATTAGAACACTAATGATCATGATCACTTTACAATCTGAACAATCATTTAAAAAGTAATTTTAAACACTGAACTTCAACAGTTATCTCAGCCATCAGACTTATCTGAACTTGTTTGGTCTATAGTCTTAGCCCATGTGCTTATCTGTTTCAAAAGATGGATCTGTCTTTAAGAAAGATCAGAATTTCCATTGAATTGCTCAATTAGAAAATTTTTATGAGGGAACTCAGCAAAGGAGGAGATCACAAGGATTGAAGCATTTCCAGAGTAAGACTACTGAAATATAAATGGAAAAGTTTATAAAATCAGAAGTGAAACAGGATGAAATGTGGATGAGAATGAACAATGTACCATAAATCTAAGGTAGCTCTCTCTGGAGGTCCCACCCTGTGAGTTGTGGCATATCCTCAAGTACTATGTATTCTAGAAAATCTGACAGAAATTTGTTGTGTATTGATGGCTCACTATGGACAAAAGACTAAATAAGAACAAGGAGAAGGAAATTGTCTAAAGAAGAGAACCCACCTTGTTTCTCTGAATGGTAGCAGTAGATAAGATCAACATTAAAAATGGGGTGTTTTCTGTTTGAAGGTGCTAGGTATTTTGATTATTGCTTATTTTGTTCTTTTTTTCTTATATTAAAAATGATAATTAACTGATCCTCTTCTACAACTACCTTTATATAGGATGTACTAGTCTAATAAAAATGATCTGAATAATTGATGTGACTAGAAATGATGAAACTCAAGCTAAAATTTCATTTTCTTCAACATGTTGATCAAGAGAAACTTGTTGATAGGGAATACTGAAGAGCAATGTAAATATCTGGGTCATCAATGTGAGAACATGTGACCACCATTTAGTGGCTAGGTGACTACTAGGCAAAGAGTTGCCTGACAGTGGCCAGTTTTGTTAAATGGTTGTGGGTAAGGAGATTGTAATCATGGGCAGTCTAATGACATCTCTAATAATTATGGTAAATTCAAAGTTACAAAGAGTGTACATGATATTCTGAGACATCTGCAACAATTATGTGATGTAAAAATACTTGTGATTTCTAATGGTTACAAAGTCACAGATACAAATAAATAGGCAGCTAGGTGGCTTAGTAGGGAGACTGCTGGACTTATCAGGAAGATCAGACTTCAAATCCTACCTCAAATGCTTACTTAGCTGTTTGATCCTATGCAAATCAAATAAACTCTTTAAGCTTGTTTCTTCATCTATAAAATGGGCATAATAGCACCTACCTTTAGAAGGTCATTATAAGGATCAAATGAGAGAATATTTCTAAAACATTTATATACTTTAAAGCACTAGATAAGTGCTAGCTATTAATAATAATAAACATTAATAATAATATATAGTGATTTGTTGCTCACATTCATAAGTGAAGGGAATGCTTAATTCTGGTTATAGGATAATAAAAATAAAGTCGTTTTTAACCATCTAAGTTCATGGGTACTTTATCCATAGTTTTGATACTAAGAACCCCACTTTTAATGAAATTTCTGGTACTTCAGGATTCTTATACTTCTTTCTGTCATCTTTCCAGCTCCTATACATGACAGTGCACTTCCTGCCACTCACATATTACTCCTTAATGCCAACACAAACCTTCACCAGGCTTCCCACTAACTGATTTTTCTCTGCTTCAGTGGAAAAAAGAAAAACACCAGAGTAATTGAAATGACTTATACCAATTTCCATTGTCAGTATCAAATAACCATTTGCCACCCTAATCTTTCATCATTTATTATGGACAATTCACCATGGGGTCAAAGACTATGTTTTCCATCATTATAGTAGGACAATCACTGAATGCATATAAATGCAATCACTCAGTCAAGAAAATATTTTTAATGAAAGATATCTATGTACCATTGGTTTTATTGGTCAAAGTGTAATTCCTACAATCCAAATGGAGTTAATTTTTTCCAGGAATCCTCCCAATCATCCATATACTAATTTTTCTCCAAGTGTGCTCATTCAAAACCAAACCAATAACACACTGACTTTTCCTTTGACTCATAAATTATATTCAGATGTTCAACCCCCATCAAAAGGTTGGTGATGAAAGTTTAACCTAGATCTCTTGATACACTTCATAAAGAAAAAAAAATAGCAGAGGAAGACATTTCCCAAATATTACTTTTGAATGAAAAATAAAAGATCAACCACATGGATTAAAAGTAGCATTTTCATTCAATGACAAATTATTCATACTACAGAGCTGATCACCAAAAATATATACACAAGATTATTTCATTCTCATTCCATTAAAATTCTACTCTGATGTTTCATCTTGACATGAAAAATGTCCTTGGGTTGTTGAGATTGCTGTCAGAGGTGTTCATCTGCTGGGAGGTCCAAAGAAACTGGAAAAAGCCAAGCAACAGATGGTGCATCTATTGTCTAAGGATCATACTGTCTAACTTTAGAAAGACTTGTCCCCAGAAGTCTGGCCACCAGAGAAAGAATTTCTTTCAAATAGAAAACTCTTGAAGATAGACTATTGGTAATATGTGGAGGTACTGTCATCAAAATCATTGGAGATCTAAGAAAATAACAGATTTTTTGAAGTTTTGAAATATATGAGGATTTAGAATATATCATTGATTTCAAAAATATATTTTTCTCACTTACCAAAGAAGAACAGTTACTGCTAATAGTTATATCCCTCTGCCTGTGCATCAAGCAACATATTGTAGCACAGAGAAGATCTGGGGTGAAAGTCCCACTTCTGACAAGTAAATGAGTCTCTGCAAATCACCTTTCAGTGCAATACGATTAGGGAGAGAAGAGAGATGTGTGTGTGTGTGTGTGTGTGTGTGTGTGTGTGTGTGTGTGTGAGAGAGAGAGAGAGAGAGAGAGAGAGAGAGAGAGAGAGAGAACGAGAGAGAGAGAAAGAGAGAAAGAGAGAGAGAGAGAGAAAGAGAGAGAGAGAGAGAGAGAGGGAGAGAGAGACAGAGAGAGAGAGA
>NC_058135.1:91914518-91940545 GCF_016433145.1 Gracilinanus agilis
GAGAGAACAAGAGAGAGAGAGAGAGAGAGAGAGAGAGAGAGAGAGAGAGAGAGAGAGAGAGAGAGAAAGAACATTTACTAAGTGCCCACTCTATGTTAGCCACACTGTTTAACACCAGGAATACAGATACAAATATAGGGGGGGGAAACCCAGTCTCTACCCTCAAACAACTTACATTCTAATAGGGAAAGATAACAAATAAAAAGGATATGAAATTCAAAGGCCAAGAGGGCTATATGAAAAAATTTAGAAAGTCAGAAGAAAAGCCAAAAGGAAAAGTGGGTATGGATGACATGAGTAGTTTCTTAAATAATGGTTCTCAGCTAGAATGCAGAAATAAGAGGAGGAAGCCACAGAGATTGAATTATCTCCTGGGAGAGAAGACTATTGGGATAATGGTAGAAACGTCTACTCAGAAGTGGAGCTAATTGAGACATGAATGAGAATCAAAAGTGTACCTCGAATTTGAGGTAGTCATATTTGAAAGCCACTCACTGTGAATTGTAGCATGTCCCTGAATGTGATATATTATACTGGCAGAACATGTCTTGTAATAATGATTCACTATAGAAAGAAGGCTGAAGAAAAGAATACATTTTGGTTTTCCAAATGATGCCTTCAGACAAGATCAACAGTACACACAGAGTATTTTCATTTGAGGGTGCTCAGATATTTGAATCATTGCTTATTTTGTTCTTTTCTTCCTTTGTCAAGAATGGCAAATTGCTAACCAATTCTCTTCTAAAGACTGATCTGATTGACTAGAAATGAACAATCTCAAACTGAAATTTCAAAAAGGAAATGTTACTCTGCTAACTAAATAAAAAATGTCTTTAGTTTTCTGTGCTTCTCTTTCCTAATTTTTCTAGCATCCATGAGAGTAACTATGTGGCATGTAAGCCTATGAAAGGGGAAAAAAATTAGCAAGTAGGAATTGGCATTCAGATGAAGCTCTTTGAGGGTGAGTTGTTGTTTTTTTCGCTTTTGTGAAAAAAAAAAAATCCTCAGTACTTAGAATAGTGCCTGACATATAGTTGATAACTGAGAAATGTTTGTTGATTGGTTCCTAGTTTTGACTAGTTTGCTTTCTATTATTTGAACTTTGCCTAGTTGAAGACCAGTACTACAAGAGTAACCAAACAGTTATTCCAATAAAATGAGTAGCTCATCTTCAATAAATTTCCAAGTTTCAATAAATGCTGAGCATTTCTGAATTGTCACTGATGGGATATCTTGGTAAGTTTTGCAAGCTAAGTGAGAATGTCACCTAAAAATTAAGCTTTGGAAAACTAATGACTCTACTTCATTTCCTAACTACAAATGAAGAGGTCTGTGTTCATCTAATTGCATATAAAAAGGTGCATCTGTTGGTGTCACCCAACTCCAGGAGACAGAATTAGTGAAGCCCAATATAATTCATACTCAGAATGAATATATTATTTCTATTTCAACCATGGCACCAAGCTGTTTACTAAGGTACTATTGTCCTATTGAGAGAGGTGCCTCCAACTAATATCTGACCATCTGTTAGGTAAGCTGTAAATGAAATTACTACATTGTATAGTAGGATGGGTTAGATAACCCCTTGCTTTGTTTCCAACTCTGTGGATACAACTTTTAAAGACAGAACCATTTATAAGATTTTGTTGATTTTTTTAAAAATAGGAAGTTTGGTTGAACAAGTTAACCATAGAGTTATCTACCTCCATCCATGCCCATATAATCCTATCCTGTTAATCCTCCACTTTGTTAGTCTATGCCAGTGATGGCAAACCTATTAGAGACCATGGACCATGCCCTACCCCCCCCCAGGACTGGACACAGCTTGCCCCACACAAGGGAGGGAGAAAGCACTCCCATTGGGCTATTAGGTGGAAGAGTGGGTGAAGTGAGGAATGAGGGAGTGTAGAGAGGGGGAGGGGAGTAGCTCAAGCAAGCACTCTGCTCCCCTCCAGCTCTGCTACCTATGAGCTTCCTACCTTACCCCCTGTGCACTCCCATTGGGCTGCTGGGCAGAAGAGCAATTGATGTGAAAAAATGTCATCAGTGTGGTGGAGAGAGGGAAGGAAGAAGCTCTGCTTGAGGCCCTCTATCTTTCTAGTAACAAACTTGGGGGGGGGTGATACATAACCACAGAGAGCACTCTGCATGCCACCTTTGGCACCTGTGCCATAGGTCCACCATCACAGGCCTATTTCCTTCAAAATGAGTTCTAGATACCACTTCCAAGTAGTCTTCCTTGGTAACCTCCCCAATCTTGATCTCATTCTGGGTCCCTACAGCACATAAAATTGAGGTTAATTTAGATGGCTTCTGAAGTACTTTTCTTCTCCAGAGCTATGATTCTAAATTTAATATGTTTACTACATATTTTATAGAGACATATTATAGATAATGAGATTTTAAATTTAGTAAAATACCTTAAAGCTCATGTAGGAGGCTTAGAGGGGATGTGATTTTATCCAGGCTACCAAAGGTAGGTAGTGATAAATCAAGGATAAGTCTTGGTCGAGCATCTATGCCATGTACACTAAACAAATATGTTAACTAGAACATCAGTTTCTTGAAGTCAGTTTCTGTGTGTGTTGTCTATTTCTTGTCTCTCATATACAACATTCAGATGATGGAGAAATAAATGATCCATAAGTTCTCAAAGCTGACAAATGAATATAAGTTGCATGCTAACTAAATGGTGCTGATCTTTCCATCCCAGTAAAATATAATCCCTTTGAGGTTAATGACTATTTTTCATTTTATTTTTATATTTATAGCATTTAGCATAATGTCTTGTACAGAGTATGTGCTTAAAATTATGGAATTTCTTGAATCTGTGAATGAATGAAAAATTTCAGTTCTTTTCTGAGAAAATAACTTTTTACTGGCAATTTTTTTAAAGTTAATATTGAAAAACAAGTAGTAAATATTCATGGAACAGCAGAGTTTTGTATCAATGATATAGGAAAAAATGACTACTTATAGCTATGGGCATTGTCCCTTAAGGTAACTAGTGAAGTCAGTCAGGAAAACTTAGTTTTAATGCAAAAGTCAGACATTTTTCAGAGTTATTTTCCAATATGATTTTAATGAATAAAATTCAATAAATTCACTTCTATATGCTCTTCTACATGGTGTAATGTTTATAGACATTTAGTAATTTTGTCAAGCCCTGAATTTATGCACATACACACATACAAACACACACAGTTCTTTTATAGAACCACATACATTATTGGAGCTCATTAAATGTTTATTATTCAGCACATGAATGTGAATATTTATCCATCTATACAATGTTAACATTCCATCTCTCAATTAACATAGGTATTGTGTCTGAAGATTCACAAAAAATAGTAGCACTTGTGCACATTTCAGCATATAGTTACAAAACGTAAGCAGTCGAGGTGACCTTTACAAGCCAATCGTGGAAAGATGCTAGTATGATCTTTTTCTTCATGTGTCCTAATCAATATTTTTCAGTGTGAGAGCTCATAATGATAGGATTGGCTTCATTGCACCAGGGCAGGAGTTTTTGTTTAGGGATACACTTCCCCCAAGAACCAAACTGCCAATGCTCCTTAAAACATATTTATATCAAGGCGTTTGGGGCATGTTCCATCAGTCTCTGGAATATGCCCCATATTTTAAAAATGTTCCCTAGCAAAGCACAGATGTCCTGCTACATGACAGCTTAGTCTCTACTTTATGTGTTTCAAACATTAACTTACAAGTTCTACTCTACCAATTGCTGGGAACCCATCCATGTTGCGGTTTCTTCATTTTTAGAAACAATTCCAGTCAGAAGAGCACCCTCAGAAAACAAACCTGATGTTAGCCACACAGTAAATTTTCCCTAGTAGTGTCTGTGAAGCCCACTAAACTAAGAAAGTGCTCATTATTTTCTACAAAAAGTTAGAAATTCATATTTCATCCTGGTACCAGGAGGGATACAGTGGCATTTTCTTCCTATATCGTATAATAGCCTATTATTTTATGGATTTCTGTTTACTTTTTTTTCCTTGAAGCTTGACTCTCAGTAAACTAAACTCAGCCTTTCTTCTCTAGCTAGCTAAGTAGGGGAAGGTGTGGGGGTGGGGGTGGAATTACCTCAAACCCACCAAATGTCAAACTGGCCTTAAAATATTGGTATTTAAAGAAGGTATAATACCAATAAGTCTGAAACGATTAAGCCTTCTTAGTGAGAATATACAGGGCTGGTTTATGTAGTTTTTTGACAGAAAACTTAAATTAGCCCCACCAACATGGATGGTGTAACTTTCCTGCTGTCTGGGAAAGAAATGTTGTCAGGCGCTAACTTCCAGTGATGGCACTTAGTGAATCTAATAAAAGGGCAAGAAAGTTGATGTGTTTCTCCAATTCAGGATTTTTTCCCCGCCCTGGTCAAAAAAACTTTGAAGTCTTTAAAGCTTTGTTCTCTTCCTCTTTTCCAGGCTAATAAAAAGAATTATTATTACTACCACATTTGTGTCTCTAGGATTTTATTTTTGGCTAATGTGAGTCCTTTTACAATGTGATGTTAGGGAACAAGGAGCAATTAGAATTAAAGAGCCTTTATCCAACAATTACAGCACGTAATGCAATTCTATTAGCAACTGAATCAATTACTTTACAATTACTGAGTTACCCCCAAACCTTTCAGCTTATTTTTGTTATTATTATTATTATTTTGATTTTAAGATTAATCCAAAGCCTGATGCTGGAGGTGGGTAATGAGTCCTCCGTAACCTGTTTAGTCATCTAAAGCCCTGTCTGCCATGCTGTTAGCCATCAAAGGAGGCCTGTCCTCCTGAGCTTTCTATTTTCACAACAGGATATCTGGTTTCTTTTATGAGGATACAGCTATGTTCATTTGGTTTAGGGGTTTGTTGGAGGTAAGCAGACTCTTCACAGCACAAACACCCAAATCCCCTTAAAGCAGGTCCCAGTTAATAGCTGGGGCCTGATTGGCAGATCTACATTGTAAAGTGTGATTTGGTTGGATAAATATGTTTAGTCTGGTAAGCACTTTAGTGATTGAGTGTCTGTTAATGGATCAAGGTGGATTACCAGGAAACCTCTCCAGGCTGTCACTGGGCACTTAGAGTTGGGAGATGTCAGGAGGAGAGGAAAAACAAGCTGGCACTCCCAACCAAACTCTACCACCAACCATAAAGGATTTGAAATATTTGGTACTAAGAGTTTTGTTTAGGGCAAGTTGTTGTCTGTTGCTTTGTCTTTCCATTTCATAGATTCGTTCCATGGGAGAAGAAAGAACAGTGGGTGGAGAAGAAAGCTGTTGCTGCATGGATTCACTTAAGGCAGCATAGGAAATGATGGGAAATGATGGATATGGGCTTAGAACCCATATGCTTCGAAACTTGCCCTTTTGTTGTTTGATGCTTAAAAGTGCAAAAATTGACATCTAGGAAGTTGATGGTGATCACCTGAGAGCCAAGAATATATTCAACTACTATCAAAATTTACTCCGTAAAGTGCCTTGGGACATGCAGGGAAGGTGGGAGAAACGTGAGAATGTTTAAAAAAAAAATCAAACTGCTTCCAAGTAACACTGAAAGCTTTCTATTTGAAAGGGGGGGCAAAAATTCTAAATGCTATGTATTCATAAAAATCATGTCTGGTCCCAAAGAAGAGGTGAGAAATTACTTCCCTTCTTTCTTTACAAAGAGGAGGGATGATGGATGTGAAATAGTGTATATACTCTCTAAATCAGTTGATGTACTAGTTAATTTTGCTTTAATACTTTATTTTCTTTCTTTTTATTATTATTACAGAGTATGGCTCTATAGAGAGAAGAGGTATAAATTTGGAACTAAAGATCACATTTTTTTAAAAAAATCGTTTTATTTCATTACAAAGCCCCATGGATGAATCTGGCTAATACACCATCATCGAGCACTTTTCTAAAAATAATGTGTAGTAAAAATAGTACCAAGAGGACTTCTCTGCTTCCCTCAGGTATCTGGAAATGAAGATTTTTTTTCCATTTCTTCCATTTGAAAAGGGGTAACATGATCTACCATATAAGCCACCAGAAAACGTCACTTGTTTCCTCTTCTTAGGTGAACATGCAGAAGAATTTTTATGAGGTGAAAATATCAGCTTACTTCAAGGTTCTAAATGGTTTTTAATGCCCAGGACCCTGAGTAGGAAATACAGAGATTTAGGGTTCTGGCACAACAAGGTACATTGGAGAGAGTTCTGAAATGGGAGGCAGAGGACCTGGGTTCAAGTTCCAGCTTACCTCTTAGTTCAGGCAGAATCAATTTATGCATCTGTAAAACAGATACTTCCTGCCTCAAGGATTGTGATGGCAATAGCTCTTTGTAAAATACCATGCAAAGCAGAGAAACCACTGTTAGGTTTGGCAAGGTTGGTTTTCCTGTGAAATTACAGTTAGCGATAATTAAACCATCATCCTACACTGCAATTCCAAGCAACTAACTGAGCACTTGATGGAGGTAGGTAGAGGAGAGATAGTGATGTTCTGTTAGCAAACATAACATTGCCAAATGTATGGCAGCAGTGTTGACAAAAGAACAGCCTCCTCAGGGCTCAAATATCTGCCTATTTTCTTCTATGGTGTTGGACAAGAACTCTAATTCATAATCTGAGGCCACTGCCATTTTGATTGCTTATCAGGTTGGTATTGATTTAACCTTGCTTGAGTGGATCCAGGATTTAGGATCATAGTATTTTGGGATGGAATAGATCTTAGCAGCCATCCAACCCTATCCTTTCTTTGTACAGATGAGGAAACCTAAAACACTGAGAGGTTATAAATTGCCCATTTTCCCTAGGAGACAAGAAGAAGCAATGAGATTTTCATTCAAGTCCTCTAAGTACAAATTCTAATTTCAAGCTCATAATGAACTACTCTTTTTCCCTAAGAGTGCAAGTTTTCTTACCAGTCAAACACAGCAGGCTTCATACTAGACCAGAGCAAGGCATTTTGAACAGAAAGGGACATAGTAATCATGACCTGGTATCAAGGGTCTATACCAGTGATTCCCAAAGTGGGTGTCATCACCCCCTGGTGGATGCTGCAGCGATTCAGGGGAGCAGTGATGGCCACAGTTACATTTATCTTTCCTATTAATTGCTATTAAAATTTTAAAAAATTATTTCCAAGGGGCTAAGTAATATTTTTTTATGGAAAGGGGGCGGTAGATCAAAAAAGTTTGGGAACCATTGGTCTATATTGTCATTGTATCCAATAGCAACAGATAGGAATGAATGGTTGGAAAAATTATTGATTCAATACAAGATTAGACATTCACCTTAGGCTTAAGGTTTTAAACTTTTTTTTTAGTTTCAAAGCTTTTGTATGTGTCAATGTTTCCTTCTGGATTGCCCATTCTCTTATTTATTCATTTATTTATAGAATTTATCTGCAATGTCCCAACTCTTTCCCACCCTTTCCCCATCACAGAAGGTATCCAGGAGACAGAAAAGTTCATACTAATGAAGTCTTTCATGTTTTCACTTTTCAGTTCACTTTCTGGGGGGTAACATTCACAATTTATTCTTCCAGTATTCATTCTGTAGCTGTATATGACGTTCTCTTGGTTCTACTCATTTTACTGTTCATTATTCTGTTGTAATTCTTGCCAAGTTTTTTATTTGTTTGTTTGTTTTTAATTAGCCTGCTCATCATTTCTTATAGCACAAAGGTTTTATACTGTAACAAAGTCCTATGGGACTTCCTTTCATCCAATGGATGACATAAGGGTAGCAGAGAAGGTTGGAGATGGCATTAATGTCTTGAACCATCCACAAACATTGAAATGTTCACACTGTAGTCACACTGCATGCCTATAATCATGCAGAGTTTCCTGTCATGATGTTTTCCCACCAGTGCAGCCATGCTGTTGCAATCTGATCCCTACATGAGTGCTCCTGTCAGTTGGGAGAACATTGGGATGCCACCTTAAAATTAGATAATTTTAATATATTATATTAAATAATATTATAATAAATAATAAATCCATAGCTTGCGATGATATCCATTCAAGCAATATTACATTGACACTAATTTCAATATACCTTTTATTCTCAATATTCCAACTAGTCTAACAATTCTATTCATTTAAAATCACTCATGAGGGCAATTGCTTTCCTTTTCTCCACTTGGACCATACCTGTATCAATTAACTTTGAATACACTAATAATGATGATGATAATAAACATAGCAAATGGTGGTAGGCAAATAAATACCTGTTACGTGCCCCTGTGCTAAGCTACTATCTCTAATACCAGTACCTTTACAAGTATCTCAACTGATCCCCACAACAACCCTGAACCTGAAAACTCTACACGGAAACATAAACTATATTTTGTCTACACACAACCTAGAATGTCCAGCTTTGGGATACAATTATTTCCCCCAATGGACTATAGGCACAAATATTCAGTAAGTGGTAAATCTACAAGGCACAAGCCAAGCAGACTTGCAGCTAATACATTTGTCGTTTTTTTTAACTTAATGGAGGCTATCTTAATATAGTATACACATGACGAGATTTTTTTTTGGTCCTCTCTCTCTGAGGAACAGCCATAGAGGACTGAACAGAGAAGATATTTCATTCTCTTCTGCTTTGGTGAGACCACCTACTTTACTCCTCACAATATTCTAAATCTTGTTACCTTTTTTGCTAAGGAAGGCTAAACATTTCCTCTCTGATAGCATTAAACTGTGATGCTGACATTTGTGACTGAGTGAGTTCTACTCCCAAAGTCTTCATGAAGCATCATTAGTATGTTTCTCATATGAAGAGCTTTAAATTGTGGGTGATTTTAGTGAATTGGGTCTCTCAGCAATGACTTGGAATGCTTTTTTTCATTTACCAACAGCTTAAAGATTTGCAATTTTTGTGTGTCTAAGATTCAGATTTCTTTATCATGCCCAATTTTAAAACTACACAGCCAGTTTGATGACCACAGTGAGTTCTTACATCAGACAACTTTCAAAGACCACCCACAAGTTCCTGTATGGTCATGATGGAGCAGCTCACTTTTTTACAACTATGTTCAGAAAAATGCCCATTACCAAGTGTTTTTTAGCTCTCAAAGCTTCCCAGAACTTTTTGTGGTAGCAAAGAACTTAAAACAAGTTAAATGTTCAGCAACGGGAAAGTGGCTAAACAAATCATGGTACACAAATATAATGGAATATTCTTGAGATAGAAGGAATGATGAACATGAAGAATTCAGAAAAGCATGGAAACCTGTATGAACTGATAAAGTAAACATAATCAGGAAAACACCATAAGGGACTATAACCATGCAAATAAAAAGAACAACAAAAACAAAAGTTAAACCTATACAATTATAACTACAAAATCTGCTTCTAGAAAATAGATGAAAAGGATGCATCTTCTCCCACCTTTATTTATAGAAATGGCAGACTATGAGCATAGAAAATTTACAAAAGGTGTCCAGACTTAGTTGGTATATTAGTTTTGCTTAATTGGTTTTTTTCCTCTTTCTTTTCTATTCCATATTATAAGGGATGGATGTGCAGAAATGAATGTAATAGAAAAATAAAGGCATGAATAAAAAATTAAATTTCAAAAGTATATCAATGCTTCTAAATGCAAAAGAGGCTGGCATTAGTACGTACAATTCTAAATAACTAAAAGACATCGCTGCTCCTGTGTAACCTCATGTGAACTAAGAACAAATCTAATAATACAGTTCTGATAGGAACTCTCATATTTACCATAAAGGGAAACTTAAGTAGGATTTCAAGGTCTACTTTTTCACTGGAGAAAAAAAAATGGAGTCAGGCAGGACTTAAATCTTTTTAGCTACTTGTTCCTTTTGATCCAATAGAGCCTGTCAACAAAGTATCTGCTCACTAGTTTAGTAATACACATAACAGGTATTGATTAAGGTACTAACATTAAAGGAAGCCAAGGAAATGAATTAACTAAATGCAAAATATAAAAAAATGTTGAGGGTGGATAAGGCAAGAAAACAAAGAACATAGTTGTGCTAAGCAAAATCAACCTAATAACCAATTCTTGAATTTTCATGAAAAATCCTGAAATTTCAACTTCATTCAAAATGGAAAACAGTTGATGAGTAGTACTGGCAAGATTTAGCAAATAGTTAAGCATTCATGAAAAATTGTCTTCTAGCAAAGAGAGATCTTAGCATGGAGGACTATCTTTCTCATGATTTGGGGGGTGGGAGGGCAAGGATGACCTTCCAATGGCAGCAATCGAGAGAAATGGTTTCGGTAGCAAGTTTACAAGGTAAAAAATCAATAGTGTTCATTACCTCCTTCAAAGATGGACTCCATTGGTTTCCAATGCTCATGTTATCTATCTGCCTTTTATGCTACTTTAATAATTCTCAATATTTGAATCATTATGTTCTTCAAAGTTGGAACTTGGGAATATGTATAACTGAAACAATCTCATGTTAAATAATAGATGTTAGATTACCACAGTTGAGGTAATTCCTACAATTTCGAAGAAGCTCAGTCACTCTCCCCTAAGTTTCCCAATTCACAAAATAAAAATAAAAGTAGGCATGCCTAACTATTTCACAGAGCCCAGGGAAAAGTTCCTTAAAAGTACTTTAAGGGAGACAGCTGGGTGAATGAGTAGATAAAGAGTCAAGTCTGGAGACCGGAGATCCTGAATTCAAATCTGGCCTCAGACACTTTCTAGCTGTGTGACCCTGGGCAAGTCAATTAATCCCAAATGCCTAGCCATTACCACTCTTCTGCCTTTGAACAATGATACTTAGCATTGATAAAGGTTTTTAAAGAAAAGTACTTTAGAATCTCTAGATAAAAAGACTCAGCATAAATTAAAAGTACTAACCAAAATGTTATAAAGACAATGTGATTTCTGTGCTATCATTTCAACTTGCATTAAAATGAATGAATGCTACTAAAGGTTTTTTTGTTGTTCAGTCATATCTGTAACCTAGTATGGGGCTTTCTTAGCAAAGATATTGGAGTAGTTTGCCCTATCCATCTCCAGTGGATTAAGGCAAACAGAGATTAGGTGATTTACCCAGAATAACATAGCTAATGACCATCTGAGGCTGGATTGGAACTCAGGTCTTTCTGAGTCCAAGCCCAATATTCTACCCACTGAGCCAACTAGTTGCTAGAACTGGTTGATGTAATTGCTGAGACACAGGCATCAGTGGTTTATTTTTTTCTTCTTCAGTAGTTTCAGTCTGATGTCTGAATTCAAATATTCCTTTGATTACTTCTTATTGTTGTTCATTTGTTTCAGTCACATCTGACTCTTCATGATCATATTTGGGGTCATTTCCTTCCTTAAGCTCATTTTTTTTAAATTTAGGTTTTCTCTTTTATTACTATGAATTTGATAAACATTAGCAAACATGAACATTTCCACATTCAAAGAACAGGGAAAAAAGAGGACCACATATGAAATTGTGAATCTCGATTAGTCTTTAAAACGTATAGATTTCAAATTTAATATGGTAGTTCCGACACCATTTTGCATGTCTGGATCACATTCTGCATTTTGTTTTACTCTCTTATTTGTATTTTTAATGTTCTTTTCTTTCTTTTTTGATGTAATTATCATTAATATTACTTCTTTGTAAAACCCTCATATTCAACAGGAAACTAATAAACTTTTTCAAAAATATTTTTCTCCAGCTCATTTTACAGATGAAGAAACTGAGGCAAAGTTAAATGACTTGCTCAGGGTCACACAACTAGTATTGTGTTGTTGTTGTTGTTGTTGTTGTTGTTGTCATCCTGACTCCAGTCCCAACCGTCTATCTATTGCACCACTATTTGCAAAACATTGTGCTAAGCACTGGGGATATGAATAGAAAAGCAAGATAGCCCTTGCTCTCAAGGAGCTCACAATGTAAGGTTTCAACTTTATGTCAGATAGTGACATCCCAAGGTCCTTAGAGCACAACAGCAAAACAGATGGTAATGCTTTCTTCCTTAATGTCATTTTTGAAAATAGTCATATCAGTTTGTGATGCTGAACCATTTGTCAGCACCAAGGACTTTGGTAACAAGAATTTTCTCTCTTGAGTGTTTAGTAGCTGTGGCTGTAGCATACATGAAGGAGAAATAGCCAGGTTGCATCTTCCCGGGGTGATGCCTGAGGGTGCTAGGCTGGAAACATTTCTACTCCCAAAGCTTAGACTTGGGGTCCTGAGCAATCTCCAACAAGCTCTGAGTTGAGCTGGTGGTGAAGAGGGTACTACCATGGTTATCTGATTTGCCTAGCACATTCTGCCTCCTATCCCCTCTATTCAGGGGACCCTGCTACTTCAATTCGACTGATTTGCCTGAACTCTGAGTAGCAGTTGATTACCAATTGGAGGGGATGCCTGGCTCCCTCTCCACAGAGTTACTTCCCTGAAAGATGTCTGTGGGCTAGATAGAACACAGGACCAGTGATATGAGGAGTACTTCTACTTCCAGCACAGTTTTGCCTATCATTGGTGATAGTTGATAATCAATAGTACCTCACGGTGATCAATATTAGTCCTTTGCCCTTCATGTAAAAGTTCAAAGAGCCATGCCTCCAGATGGCAATGGAAAGAAGGTCACTAAGTGAGGCCATAGTGCAATATAGCTACATGATGATTTGATCACATAGAAAAGATATCCTATCTCACAATTATTTGATCATCAAATTATTCAACAATAAGGTATAATGGAAAGAATATGGAATTCAACATTAGAAGAGATGGGTTCACCATTCCTAGGCTTATGCTCCCATAGATAAAAAAAAGAGGAAAAGGATGCATATGTATATATTTATTTATGGCAGTTCCTTTCTGGTAGTGGCAAAGAACTGGAAATTTTAAATGTGCATCAGATTGGAGAATGACTGAAGAATTGTGGCTCAGGAATCTACTATTTCACTTAAAGAAATGACAAAGTGGAGAAGGTTTCTGAGAAAATTGGGAATCTTTGTACAAATTAATACAGAGTGACGTGAGCAGAACCTAGAGGATATATTATAAAATAACAATATTGTAATGAAAAACAACTTTGAAAGACTCAACTTTGATCAATGCAATGATCAACCCTGACTTCAATGTTTATTGTTGTTGAAACATATTACTCTGTTCCAAACAAGATCATGAACACAAGGTACAGAATGAAACTTTTTCAGACATGGTCAGTGGGTGAGTTTGTTTTGCTTGACTATATATGCATATTTGACAGAAGGGCTTTATCTTTCTTTTGATTGGTGTAGTGAGAGGAGCTAGAGAAAGGGCTATGTACACCACAAGTAATTTCTCATCATTTCTCTATTTCAGATCTGTGGTCTCATTGATCAGTTTTTTTTAATATGTAACATTCAAATCATAAGGTTTAATTTTAAACATTAAACTAGGGATTGCTTAAAAAATTAGCAGAGATCTAATGCCACAAAGGTAATTGTAAAAATCCCAATAAAATTACAAATTTCTCACCCAAAATGAGTATAATCAAATAAAGTTTTTGGAAAACACATAGGACTGCAAAGTATTAATGAACACAAAGATCATAAAGAAATTTGAAAAGTTATAATGCAGAGTAAAGAAAGAAGAACTAAGAGATTAATATGCACAATGGCTATAAAAATGTAAATGAAGGCAATGATAAATGCAACAAAATTAAGTCACTTTTAATAGACAATAATAGCAGTACCAAATGATGGCTCTCATTCTCTCCTTCTGCTGGTAAATAGTAAATAATAAAAATAGAAAATATAATCCAGCATTGATCACAATCATGATAGGCTTTGTTTTTAGTTTAGACAGTTTTGCTTAAAGGTTTGGAGGGAGCACTCAAACTAATGTTTACTCATGAAGAAGAATAAGGTCTACCATTTAATGTCTTCATATGTTTGGCCTCAAATAGGACCAGATTCTTAACAACAACTGTATATCTTTGTTAAGAAATATCAAATTTAGTTTAGATATGGTGTCTCCAAAGTCTTGTATCAACAATAAATCATGACTTCTTCTCTTATTGCCATACTGCATAAATCATTTATTTTGCGCCTGAATATAAATCTGCTTTCTTACCTTATCAACTTGGCATAGTTCAAAAAAGCAGAAGGAACTAGAAATGAACAGGTATTCCTAAATCCCAAAGCTTCAAGTTGTATTAAAGTTTATCCAGTCTTCCCTGAATCATTGTACACACAGACTCTGTCTGTCTGCCTGCCTGTCTGTCTGTCTGTCTGTCTCTCTCTCTCTCTCTCGCTCTCTCTCTCTCTCTCTCTCTCTCTCTCTCTCTCTCTCTCTCTCACACACACACACACACACACACATTTTTATTTCTCTATATTGGTGGTAGCTTGATAAAGAAAATTGTGCATCATTTTACATTTTAAATATTTTTTGACCCAAAGTTTATCCATCTATTTTTTTACTTTATTAAATTTTTTATTTTTAGAAAAAATTTTCCATGGTTATATGATTCATGTTTTTACTTTCCCCTTCAACCCCTCAAACTCAACCCAGCCCCCATAGCTAACTTGAATTTCCACTGGTTTTAACATGTGTCATCAATCAATACTTATTTACATATTATTGATAATTGCATTGGTGTGGTCCTTTTGGGTCTACAGCCCCAATCATGTCCTCATCAACCTAAGTGTTCAATCAGTTGTTTTTCTTCTGTGTTTCCTCTCCTGAAGTTCTTCCTCTAAATGTGAGTATTGTTCTTTTCCATAAATCCCTCAGAATTGTCCTGGGTCATTACATTGCTGCTAGTACAGACGTCCATTACATTCGATTTTACCACAGTGTATCAGTCTCTGTGTACAATGTTCTTCTGGCTCTTCTCCTTTCACTCTGCATCAATTCCTGGAGGTCTTTCCAGTTCACATGGAATTCCTCCAGTATATTATTCCTTTGAGCACAATAGTATTCCATCACCAACATAAACCACAATTTGTTCAGCCATTCCCCAACTGAAGGGCATACCCTTGCTTTCCAGTTTTTTGCCACCACAAAGAGCTCAGCTATAAATATTTTTGTATAAGTCTGTTTATCTATGATCTCTTTGGGGTACAAACCCAGCAATGATATGGCTTGATAAAAGGGCAGGCGTTCTTTTAGAGCTCTTTGGGCATAATTCCAAATTGCCATCCAGAATGGTTGGATCAATTCACCACTCCACCAGCAATGCATTAATGTCCCAATTTTGCCATGTCCCCTCCAACATTCATTACTCTCCCCTGCTATCATTTTAGCCAATCTGCTAGGTGTGAGGTGGTGCCTCGGAGTTGTTTTGATTTGCATTTCTCTAATTATTAGAGATTTAGAACACTTTCTCATGTGCTTATTGATAGTTTTAATTTCTTTATCTGAAAATTGCCTATTCATGTCCCTTGCCCATTTATCAATTGGGGAATGGCTTGATTTTTTTATACAATTGATTTAGTTCCTTGTATATTTGAGTAATTAGACCTCTGTCAGAATTTTTTGTTATAAAGATTTTTTCCCAGTTTGTTGTTTCCCTTCTGATGTTGGTTGCATTGTTTTTGTTTGTACAAAAACTTTTTAAACATTAGCAGCCCTAAGAAAATAATGACTATGGCGATGTAAATAGAAAGAACAAGAATAATCAAAGAACAATCAGAACTAAATGTTATGAAATTATAATAGTCAATATTGGTCCCAAAGAGAGAAGATATCTCAGCATTTTCTTCGAAGAGGAGAGGCCATGTGGGTTTAGAACACTACAACTTCAAACTGTTCTCTTGCAATGGTTAGATTTGCTGAACTTTTTGCTTTATTCTTTCTGATAAAGGATGGCTCTCTGGGAGAAGGGATACAGGAGGAAACATAGATGCTGTAAAATCAAAGGAAATCAATAAAATGTATTAAAATTAGTAGATTCACATATTGGGGGGGGGTATATTGTTATTGTGTGTCTGAAGAACAAAAACAGGTTGAAATCAGATAGGTGAATGCTTTGTTCATCTCCCAAGTCCTATGGAATGGGTACAACATACAAAAGGCACACATATCAACAGGAAGCAGCTGCAAGGGTGATATAGGTCCCTTTCTTGTAAACAAGGAGCACCAACAAATCTGCCTGAACATGAATATTAGATTTGCTGAGTTCTGCTGACATCACTGGGGGAGATAAATGTATTACAAGGATTGGAACAGCTTGTAGCTTGAGAGGTTGCCAAATGAGATAAGCGAGAGGCAAAGTGGCCAGAGAACACAGGGTGCCCATCTCGACAGCCTCCAACCCTGGCTGGCTCGTGGTGGTGACTTACTGATGTGTCATTTGGAATGCGACTAGTCCAGAACAAGTGAATCAAAGGGAACTCTGCACTTTTTTTGTTTCTCAACAGCAAAGGGCTAACAGCTGTTTCCATCTGGGAACTGTGCTAAAGTCCCTTACAGCTGTACAATAATAAACAGCTAAGAGAAAATTTTAAATTCCACACAGGTCACCACTCCATTTACATTCTTCCCCAATCTCTGCCCTCATTAAACTACAATCTCATTTCTCATTATATTTTATCAATGTGCTATTTATACAGCTCAGGATTAAATGGCAAACATAATGAAACAAAAATAAACATCTAACCAGTTATCTACTTTTGTTGTTGTTTTGCGTTAATAAGTGCATTGTTATCAGATGCAGGGATTTGGGGAGCAGCCAGTTTCTGTGGGCCATACAAGGCAACTAAGAGGAAAAATACATTGGAGGTCAAAGAATATGATTTACCATCGCCATCAGGGCTCCAGGGTCTACGTTTTCATAAATATAAGTGACAAATTATCAATAAATCACCCGACAGTCCACCATGTTGCATAATGTTTATTGAAACACTGTTCCAATAAATATCAGAATCACCTTTTTTAGCCAAAACATAAGAAACAAAGATGACAGCAATTACAAACAGAAAAGAAAAATGAGCAATAATCTCCCTCCAAATAATGTTACTTTCCCCCTCTCCAGCCTTCTTCAGATCAGTAATTTCGAAGAGATATTGTCATCTAAGTATACTTCTTTCAGTTAGATATCAGATATTTTTCAAATTATAGCAAAGAAATTGCCGAGCAGAAATTCTCCTTGAAATGAGGCATTAACAGTTAATTTTTGACCCATATAGAAACTATTCTAATTCTTTTTCATGTAGATAATCACATTCCAAATTCATGGTGCTTCACTGAAATGATGGAATAAATTAAATTGCTGTGAATGTTTCTTAGCTTTAAAATATATTGGTGTCACAAATAATTACTTAAGAAACTGACCTATATGACTTAGTGAAAGAAAGCAGCAGCCAGTGGAATTAAATTTATGCAAAAGTAGCTACTAATGAAATAAATTTAATAAAAATATTAAGTACTTACCTTGTGCAAAACACTATGTAGAGATACAAAGTTTAGATAAAACATGGTCCCTGTTCTTCTGGAGTCTAAAATTGAGTATGAAAACAAGCAACCATTATACTATAGCCATATGGTGTAATAGAGAAAACTTGGAGTCAAAAAGTTCTGAGTTCAAATATTCCTTCAGTCATTTGTTGTTGCTCAGTTATTTTGGACATGTCCAACTCTTTGTAACTCCATTTGGGGTTTTGTGGCAAAGATACTGGAGTGGTTTGCCTTTTCCTTCTCCAGCTCATTTTACAGATGAGGAAACTGAGACAAACAGGGTTAAGTGACTTGCCCAGGGTCACGCAGCCAGTAAAAGTATGAGTTCAAATCTGAACTCAGGTCTTCCTGGTTTCAAGTCAAGCACTCTCTCCATCGTGCCACCTAACTACCTTCAGTCACTGCATAGTTTTGTGAAATAAATCACTTGACATCATATATCCTCAATTTCCTAATCATTAAAATGGTACTAATAATTGCATCTTCTTTACACAGTTGTGGTGGGGATCAAATAAGATTTTATGTCAGTTCACTATTAGGCATATGACCCAATCTAACCTCATGTTTCCTTTTAAAAAGAAAAGACATCCAGCTTTTACTCTTTCTCTGATTTTATGATTTGTGAATTATTTCCAAGAAGTATGTCCTTGTAAATAGAGGGAAGCAGACACCGAAAACCAACATCATCAGCAAGATGAAGGAGGGCTGGGCATGAGGGCATCTAAGAGCCCTTACGCTTCTAACTCGATGGTCCTGGGAGCCTTATGAACTCAGTGCAAGATCCACATTTGATGAACATTAGATGAAGAAGAAAATAATTGATTACCGTTTTTATGCTAATTGGTGGCAATGTGGCATAGCACAGAGTACCAGCAAGATATTGGGTTCAAATCCTACTTCTGACAAAGTCTGGCTTAGTGACCTTGGACAAATCACTCTTAGTACTCTGGGCAACCCTCTAAGACTATCAGTTGAAAAAAGGTGCTGACCCATATTGGTAAAGGGAATTTCTTCCCTGGGAGTTCCAGATATGAGTGAAATCACAGCTCCAGTCCATAATTGTTTTAAATGTAAACTTTTTGGGCAATTTTTCCTTTACGTCTTTTTGAAATTACATACCCTTGGAAAATATTCAAAATATTCAAAATAAATAAACTAATTAATTGATTGATTGAGCAATGATTTTTTAAAAATCACATACCCCTATCCATGTTATATAAACATTCATGACTCTCTCATGTACACCTCAAAGTGATTCTCCTTTAAATTCTTTGACACACATCCAGATCAAGAACTCCATCCTCTGAGAAACTTCCCCTATTTCCCCTCCCTAATAACTTAAAATGATCCCACCTTCTTGCTTTGAGTCTCTCAGACCATTCTTCCATCTCTCATATGACTGAATCCTTTTCCTTCATTTCAAATTCGCATTTGAAATTTGCAGAAGTATTTATTTGTATTTGAAATATTGTGTGTCATACTTCATCCTCCAATAAGATAAGAACTCCTGAGAGGGAAGGAACCATGTCATTTTTCCCCATTTGCCTGTTCCCAGCACCTAGCACAACAAGTACAATAGATCCATAATATTAACTAAGATTGGTTTGAAAGAGCTGTGATTTCACTAGAAGTTGTCCTCCACTCTGCAATGTACCTTTAATAAGTTTCCATGGTTCAAAAATTCATCTCCAAATGACCAAGTCTCTGGGGATGAGCCTTTCCAAAGTCACCTAAAATAGTCCCTGAATAATAGTTTAGTTCTTGCACAGGAAACTTGTTTGAACTGAACTGAAGTCTGGTAGTGGCCACATAGTTGAAGCATTCGCTTCTTGCTAAAATCTGCTTGAGTGTGCCTTCCATTGGGCAAATATCTAGAACCTGGTATCAACCTCCACAATAGAATAAAACACTGTTTATTGATTGTAAGCTATTTTATTTTATTTTATTTTTGAAACCCTTACCATCCATCTTAGAATCAATACTGTGTATTGGTTCCAAGGCAAAAAAGTGGTAAGGGCTAAACAATGGGGGTTAAGTGACTTGCCCAGGGTCACACAGCTGCAAACTATTTTAAATAGTTTGATTTTATAATTCAATTCTATCCAACAGCTTTATTTAAACACTTTGCTGGTGATGTAAATAAAACTGGGAAATAGTCCCTGCCCTCAAAGAGCTTGCCTTCTCCTGAAAGAAACAAGTTCTTATGTTTTCTGCCTACTTTTTGCTTGAGGCATGAAATAATGCTGGGAAAAGAGTAGCTTTGTTTCTAAGGATTCACTGAACAAAAATCTCCCAAGAGGTGTACCCTCCCTTCATTTAAGTTCTTGTATAGTCAGACAAATATAGATAGAGCCATGCCCCCAGCCCAAGGTGGCTTTCACAAAAAAAAAAAATGGACCCCTTACCAGAATTTTAAATCAAGTAACTTGGATAACTGACCTTCCGACTGTACCGAGAAGACTGCTCAAACAGTTCCATCTAAGTCAGTTCTCCCTTTACTAGAAAAGTGTGCCTTCCAAAAGCACCTGCTTAGCTTATTATTTTATTAAGTCCAGAGAAGAAGATAAATCTATCTCAGTCAGTTGATAGAAAAATGCTTTACAAATTCTACTTTGTTTTAGAAGTGCCTGTGTTTTTGAAAAATTATATGTCAACCAATTTTCTGGGAAATTGAATTATACTTTAAATGCACTAGTGTAGTTAGCGATCTCAATGTGCTTGTAACTGAATTATTTTGTTAACAGTCCTACACACACACACACACACACACACACACACACACACACACACATATTTATCTGGTTAGTAAATTTGGATTTTTGCATATTGAGTTTTCTTAAAGTGGGACACACCTCTCCTAGTTTCTGTAGAGCAAATATAAATCGATATGCAACCCCATTTCAACTTCTCCTAAGAAATATCCAATTGAAATATTTCGACATTTTGTCCTGCAGTGCTTATTTTATTAGGATAGCGGAGGTGGGGAGGGAGAAGGACTAGTAATAGAGTCATTGGGAAAGGAAGAAACAAAAGGATATCACTAAAATTATTTAAAGAAAATGCACAGGGGATATTAGTGGGAAATATCAAGGGCAACACAGAAAAGCAAGACAGCTCTAGAACTAATGTTCTGAATTGAGAATATATTTTTTTTGCAGAAAATTATATGTAATAAAATCCATAACTTCACATGTTATCCTTTTAAGTCACCTCACTATGCAAAACAGAAGTTCAGTGACTTCCCCAAGGTCACGCAGGGAGTAGAGAATTTCTATATGGAAGGGATGATTGAAAAAAATCAAAATCAAAATCACTGAGCTGAGCGGGAAAATGGGATTAGGGGCAAAAGTTTCAAAAACTTCATCAGCAGCATGTTAAAAGAAAAGATTTGGACCTAATGCAATAATAGCAATGTTTTATACATTATAAATGGGTAAGAAGCACGTAAATACTATATAACATTTAGTTTTATATATATACATATATATAACTAAATATATAACATTTATATATATGTATATAATATGTAATAAATATATAAAATAAATACAATAAATAGTGATGACCTCCATTTGCCCGATTCCCATGACCCAGAAAAGTTGACCAAAGGAAGAAGGAGAGATGACATTAGTGGAAGGAGTGGGAGAGGGGGAGTTTCTGGGTACATACCAGACCTCTCCAACTCAAAAGATAAACAATAAATATGACATTTTACCTTGAAAAAGACCTGAAGTTTGCTTGTGGAAGTAGGGGCTATCAGAGGGGCTGTGGCTTGTGATTTACTGTGACAGGTCATCTGAAATGATTCTCTCCCAGAAAAAATCATGCACAAGCAAACAAGAAATCTGCATCATAGTCAAATTGTTCCCTACATATGTCAACTGAGTTGGAGTAAACTCAATTTTTCAAAACAAGCACTGTAGTAGAACAAATCTATTTTGGTGCTTGTCGAGTGCAGAATAATAAAAAATCATTTTCTTTAAATTGATGTGTTTTACAAATGCAAGAAGCCTGAGAACCATTAGTATGGCAAATCCCTGCTTCATAGACTGCACACATGCATCGTTTTAGAGGTGATATCTAAAATACTCAAAAGACAGGCAGTTCGAAGTATTCCTTTACTTATTAAAACATCCAGATGCTGGTTAGCATTTTCACGAAGTCGTAGTTCTAGAATAGGTAGGTCATCGAGGGCTTCCATCTGTTTCCGAATCTCCCACCTGAGGTCCCACAGATGACAAGCATCTTTTACTAATAAGAGGACACTGAAGCCCACAGAAGTTCAATGACTTCCCCAAGGTCACACAGGAAGTAGAGAATTTCCAGATGGAAGGGATGATTCATGGTTTCAGAGGCTATAAAAAGATCAAGGAGGATGAGAATTTCTTTAAGTGTGTTGGATTCGGGGTTTGGGATGTTATTGGTAGCCTTAAATACCTATGCTACCGGGCAATAAGTCTTGGTGACCCTGTGCGTATGAATTATTTTTAAACTGCATTAATTTCAGGGGTAGCTACGTGGCTCAGTGGATTGAGAGCTAGACTCGAAGATGGAAGGTCCTGGGTTCAAATTTGACCTTGGACACTTCCTAGTTGTGTGACCCTAAGGAAGTCTTTTAACCCCTACTATGTATGCCTTACCACTCTTTTGCCTTGGAACCTATTCTTAGTATGAATTCCAGCACAGAAGATAAGGGTCTAACAAAAAGTGCCTTAACTATAAACACTCTTTCAATCATATTTTCCCCTCATTCTTGCTGGCTTCCCTCACCCTTCTTCCTCCCCAACAGTATTTGGGCGAGGCTTACTGTATCTTCATCAGGCCAAACTACAAAGGTTCAGTCCCCAAGGTTCTTTCCCTGATGTGAACCAGAAGGCCATTCTAACATCCAGCCCAAGCCTTTATTATCTTTCTCCTAACTATTGCCCTCAGGTCACCAAACCCTGAACACAGATTCTTCCTTGACCTTCCTGGTCATTAAGACTTAATGATACTCTAATTATGGCCATGTCTATTTCCTCAAGAGTTCCTCTGTATTATGAGACAATGTAGGTGAAACTTTAAGGCAGGGAAAAAATACTGCAAACGCTATGTAACTGTTTAATGTGGGCTCTTTGTGAAGGTCTTTCAGAGAAAAAATAATAAGCAAACAAAAAAAGGGCTAATGTGGCCATACACAAAAAAAAGTGGCCTCCTAGAGAGCACCTGTTCAAATTAATTGGGAGGAGAAAGTTTCTATCAGTGAAATGTCTAAATCATTGATTAAATGAAACAATATCCATCTCTACTTTGACATTTTTCTTTTCCTGTTTTTTGAAGGTTTTCTTTGAATGTGGTTCTTATTATGGCATATTGAGATTACTTTGAGTATGATTTGTGACTCAGTTGTCCATTTTGAAGCAAAATGGTAGCCAAAAAATTAAGTTGTCATTTTTTCCATCACTGTGGGGATTTTGATTAAATGTGGCACGTGTACAAAAAGGATTTAGATTAGATGGATTTAGAGTTGGAAAGAACCTTAGAAGCTACTGAGTCCAGTTCACTCAGTTTATAGATGAAGATGCTGAGATAAAGGGAGATTAAGTAATTTGCCCAGGTATTAATGAAAGCTTTAGCGGAGTGTTAACAGAGGGAATTAATTGTAGAAAATCAATTTAAGTGATATTACAGATATGGAATCAATGAAGCCTGGTAATTGTTAGAATTTGTGAAGGGGGAAAAGTGAAAGGAAATGAGATGATTCCAATTTTTGAAAAATGAAAACTGGTTGAATGAAGGGTCCACAGAATAAATTCAGAAGGAAAAGAAGTTTTAGGGGGGAATGATGAGTTTGGTGCTGGATTTATTAAAATTTTGATATTGATGAAACAACCAGATAGGGATATTTTACAGACTGTAGGACAAGTGAGTCTGGACATAAAGACTTGGGAATCATTTGCAAAATGGACGTAGTTGAAGACACAGGGGTGCATACAATTTCAGAGAGAGAGAGAGAGATAGAAAGACAGAGCAGAGAAGAGGGCTAAGAACATACTGTTAAAGAGTACCCAAAATGAATTAGGAAGGACAAGTGAAGGAAACAGAAAAAAAGATTAATAAGAAGTTATATTAAGAGAATATAATGTGTCTTAAGCCAAGGGAGTAGAGAATTTCCAGATAGACAGGGATGATTCATAGAGTCAGAAGTTGTAAAAAGATCAAGAAGGATGAGAATTTCTCAAAGTGTGTTAGATTTGGTGTTTGTGATGTCGTCAGTGACCCTGAGACAATTGAAATGACAAAGAATTGAGAAATGGCTAAAGGGGAAATGAAGGCATTACATGTATAAATAATTATTTTTTCACGAGTTAGTAATGGAAAGGAGGAGAGATCAGGATTGGTAACCAGGTGGATTTGATGGGTTGAGGAAAGTTATTTAGAATTGAAGAGATCTGAGCACTTTAATAAGCAGCTGATAAGCAGCCTTTGGTGAGGGAGAGATGGAAGATATATGAAGGATGAGGATAGTTGCTGGAGCAAAGTCCTGAAGTAGGTAGAAATAAATAGGATCAAAGACCCCGGTAGGGGTATTAGCTTTATTGAGTAGTAGGGGTATCTGTTCTTCCATAATCAAAAGGAAAGTGGAAAGAGAGGATATGATGCTGAGAAGATCTGAGGGATGCAGTTATGGAGATCAGAGGATTCATTCTGAATAGGTTGTCTTTTCAGTTGTGTGAAGGGTAGCATTATGGCTAAAATCAAGATGAGAGAAGAAAAGGTTTGGAGTAGTCACTGCAGGATTAACATAAGGAGTTGACAAGGGTAAAAGAATTCTTGGGGAGGGTGCAACTAAAAGGCCAACTAAAAAGCAGGGGTCATCTAAAGTTAGGTGTCATGAACGTACCATTTCTATGTTGGGATGGGGAGAGAGAGTGAAAGAATATACTGGATTTGGGGATTTTTCCAGTGATTCTTGGTGCCCTTGACAAGGAGCAAAGACTGCTTAGATAATGAAGGTTACTCAGGAAAGAGAATTTCCAGGTAAAGAAAAATGGAAGTTCATGGGGCAAGATATAATAGTATAATAGCTAGTGAAACTTCAAGTGACAAACCAATGACTGAAGGCTGGGTATGGAAACAAATGGAGTCAGAGTGGGGAAGATAGACTGGGAGAGCAGGGAGGGGTCACAGGACTGGAAAAGAAAGATAAACGTGAGAGAGAGTGGGAGAAGTAATATGGGAAGAGCAGAACTATGAAGTTCTAGATTTTGAAGGTGGCACAATTCTTTGAGAGTAGGATGTTGTGTTCTAAGTGAGTTGTCATTGTGTGACTGAATTGGAATGAAGAAGAAAGTTTGTACAGGTGAGGGGATTGAGAAATTATGTGGCCGTGTAGTCAGAAGGGTTGTCAACATGGAATATACAAATTCTAAAGGATACCAGCAGGGGTTGGAATGGAAAGAAATGTTGAAAACCAAGTAATAAACTCATCTAACAAGTAAATAAAATGTTTTTAGATGATAACAATGCAGAGTATGCATTATTGATGCATAGATGCAGCGTGTGAATCAAGAAAGTGATGTAGACTTCAGAAAAAGAAAAAGTACTGAAGCATAGAGGTAGATAGAGGTATAGTCCAAAAGTAGCATATTATAGAATTATAGTTTTCAAGCTAAAAGATACTTTGGAGGTCATTTAGTCCAATCTCTTCATTTCAAAGATGAGGGAAGGGAAAGGAACAAGCATTTATTAAGAACCTATTATGTGCCAGGCACTGCACTAACTACTTGACAAATATTTCATTTTCACAGCTCCTACAAGGTACTTGAGAAGGGAATAAGAGAAAGGAACGAGTATTTACATGGTACCTACAATGTGCTAAATGCTTTTTACAAATATCATTTGATCCTCATAAAAACACTTCAAGGAAAGTGTTATTGTTATCCTCATTTTACAGATCAGAAAACCGAGGCAGACAGAGGATTAGTGACTTACCAAAAGTCACATGGCTAATAAATGTTTGAGGCTAGACTTGACCTCAGGTCTTCCTGATTCCAAGCCCAACAATCTACCCACTGTACCACTTAACTGCCTCCCAATAAAGAACAAGAAATATGTCCATATGTCTCTGAAACCTGTGAATCAAGAGGAATGAAAGCCACCAATATAGAGGTGTATATAGATATAATAATATCTTATTTACATAATAGATATAAGAATGAATATTTTATCAGAAGAAAGCAAGAGTTGAAATAAAAAGAATTTTGGTTAAATATTTGAAGATACAGGGGAGAGTGTTGATAAAAGAGAGTAGTAACATAAAATAGTCAGTGGGTGAATGGGACACAAGTAAAGTTCATTAGAACAGTAGGGATAGTTTGGTTTAAAAAAAAAGTACGGACATGTTAGAAGGGCTATAGGAAAGAGGCTCATTTATGTGCTGTTGGTGGAACTGTGGATTAGTTCTGCCATCCTAGAAAGGAAATTAGATGTATGCTCAAAAAGGTACTAAACTGTAAACCTTTTGGCCCATCTATGCCACTACTAGGTTTATATTCCAAGGAGAGCAGAGAAAAAGGAAAATTTGTTCACAAAATGATCTTTTTCAAAATGTTCATTAGGGAGATTGGTCTGTAGTTTTCTTTCTCTGTTTTTGATCTCC
>NC_058135.1:91943097-91952081 GCF_016433145.1 Gracilinanus agilis
CCAGTGGTTTGCTTTAAGCCGTTATCCCTTATCCCCTCCCTTGATTAACTTCCCTTTCTACCCCCTCCCTTATTATTCCCCTTAAAGGCCTAATAAATTCCCTCCCCCTTCTTCTCCCCTCCCTTTTTTGACCTCCCCACTCCCCTGATCCCCTTGGTTTATCCCTTCAGACTTTCTCAGTAGGGTTAGATAGAGTTTTATATCCCAGTGGATAATATAGCTACTCTTCCCTCTTCGGGTTGATTACACTGAGAGTAAGGTTTAAATATTACCTCTTAATGCTCTCTTCCTCTCCTTATTATAATAGTATTTGTCCCCTCCCCTTCCCATGCCCTCTTTGTGTGTAATAGAATATTCTATTTTTCTTATTTACTCAAGTTTCTCTTTGTGTCCCCTACTATTCACCCCCCTCTTTCCCACCCCCAAGTCATCTTAGACCATTTAGTATTCCACCCTCTCCCTATGAATTATTCTTCTGATTGCTATAATAGTGAATACTATAATAGTGAATAGAGTTCACTACAGAGAATTATACATAGCATTTCTCCACATAGGAATACAGATAATTAGATCTTATTGAAGCCCTTAAAGAGGCAAATTTAAAAAATTATGAGTTTTCTTTCTTTTCCCTCTGTTTCTTATTAAAATGATCTTTTTTTTGTAGAAAGCCCAAACCAGAAACTAAAGGAATGTTTACAAATCATGGTATATTAAAGTAATGGAAGATCATTGTACTATAAGAAATGACCAATTGGGAAATTTTAAGGAAAACTCGGAAGACCTCTATGAACTGATGCAGAATGAAGTGAGCCAAATAATTTAAACATTGAAAATAACATTCTAGAGAAAAAGAACTTTTAAACAGTTTAGAACTCTGGTCAATACAATGGTAAGTCATGAGTGAAAATGACTAGAGATGAAATATGCTGCTTGCCTCTTGCTAAAGAGACAGTGGTCTTCAAGTAAAAATAATCTACATTTTAGGATATGACCAATGGAAAAATTTATTATGAGTGTTCTCTTTTTCTTATTTTTAGTTGTTTAAGTGGAGGAAGAGAAGATAAGAGGTAGAGACAATAAATACTTGTTCCCTGGAAAAAAAATTAAATTAATTTTAAAAAAACTACTAGTACAGGCATGCTGTTTGCACCTTGGACAGTGAGCCTGGAAGACAGATTGGGGAAACAGCCCAATTAATGCAGAGTGCTTAAATGACTTGCTGGAATCCTTTTTTTTCAGTATTTTCAAGAGTCCCCATACCCAACTTGTGAAAATAAATTGACACTGTTACTATCCTATTTTCTCTCTTTTTTCTCTGTTGTGATGGGGTCATTATTTCTCAGGGCTCCCACACCTCCCACCATGTAGGTTATCCTAGTTCTTTCCCTAAAAGTTAACAAAACTATCTCAAATATTTATTTTACCCAAGGGGCTAAGGCTCGAGTCAAATAGGTATTTATATACTTTGATGATGATCTCAGGAAGTGTTGATGTGTCTTCATGGTGACCCAGAGGCATAAAAAAGACCCACTCTATGGAATGAAGACTCAGTATTTGGTGGTATGGCCGAATGCCCTGCAAAGTCACCACACCCTGCCCTGCCGGCCAGATGAGTTTCTATTTAGAATCAAGAAGTTCCATGTCTCCATGAGCTAAGTGCTACCTTTGTTCTGCATCCTTTCTCTGCTATGTCCAAGTAATCTTTCTTTTGTAAACACTTAGTTTCTTCTTTAAAACTGCTCTCAGGGGGGCAGCTGGGTAGCTCAGTGGAGTGAGAGTCAGGCCTAGAGACAGGAGGTCCTAGGTTCAAACCCGGCCTCAGCCACTTCCCAGCTGTGTGACCCTGGGCAAGTCACTTGACCCCCATTGCCCACCCTTACCACTCTTCCACCTATGAGACAATACACTGAAGTACAAGGGTTTAAAAAAACTGCTCTCAGATCTAACCTGTTAGGGACCATCCTGAGTCAGCTCTAGCCCATGACTAGATCTTTGTCCCTACACTCTTTCTATGCCCAGTTCCAAATTCTCCCCACCCTCATTTATTGAGTAGATAGCTGGAGGTAAATTGGGTGAGCAATCTGGAGAGACGACATATGGGTAATATCATTTTTAATAGCTAACATGGATGATTTGTGATTGAACTACTCATCCTCCTGGCTCTGTATTCTCATCCATCACCTTGTTAATTTTATCAGCCAGGAAGTCAATACTTGCTCTCTCAGATTTCAGTAACTCATAAAACCCCACCCTGCATATTCTTCATGAAATGGAGTTAGGACTTGATTTGCGTGATTGCATCACTTGAGACATTTAATACTATTTCATCTCCTCCTTTTATTGCTCCTAGAAACAGTGGTACCACATTCCCCTAATGACCAAGAGCTATAGAAAAATTGACCAGTCTCATAGCCTTCAGTTCTTCCTAGAAATGTCAAGTTATATAGAATACTTTACCCCCCAAAGGATATTCAGCCTAGATAATGTCACGTTTGTGTTCAATGGAAAGAAACACTACTGTCTTCTTCTTTTCCCTTGACCCCTACAATGCCACATAGGTATGAACAAGACATTCTAATAAACCTTTACATCTTGATAACTCCTTTAGATGGGACTGAATTGAAAAAAATTATTCTACAGTCAAGTAGTTATTGCTAAACTAGTTGTTGCTATTATTTATTTCCATGATTTAGTAAATAAATGCAGCATTTAAAAGAAATCATCATGGTTAGAAAAGTAAATAGGCCAGGCAGGAGGCAAGAATGAGGGCTGGGACCCAGTCCATGTTCTGTATCATAAAGGTGAAAGATCCAGAGAAAAACATTTTGGCAAATCCTCTTGGGACAATTTAAGAAAAGGCATGGATAACAGTGAAGAAGTCATTATCCCCATTTTACAGATGAGGAAATTAAGGCAGACAGAAGATAAATGATTTGCCTAGGTCACTCAACTAATAAGTGTCTTGGGCCAAAAAAAAAACAAAACAGAAAAAACAACTAAACAAAATATAACAAGGAACCTGAAATCTGTGCATGTGGGTGTGGAGTGATGCTTAACACCTGTGTGAGTTTCTGTAAGTCATGTCACACCCTAGTGCCTCAGTATCCTTATCTTTAAAATTACAAGGCTGAATTAGATGACCTTTGAGGTTCCTCCCAATTCTAAATCTATGACCCTAAGTAGTCTTCCTACCCAGATGCTTCTTCATTGGGTTATAGAAGTGACCTTGGGTTTTTGGAAGTTATGGTCCATGAATCAAAAGCTCTGGCATTTCCCTCTATGGCATAATAGCTTAAAGTACAAATGATAAAATATGTGCCTGTCATCTGAGGACTAGCAAAATTCAGAAGACTCAGCACCAAAATATTCACCACAGGCTCATGGATATTTTTGGCCCCCAGATCTCATTAAGGTCATCTGCTGAAGTGTGCAGGGGGTGTTGTCAGCATCAGTGGAGGGAGTGTTCACACAAATGAAATCATGTTTCCATGGATTATTGAAATCATAAATAAAAGTTAATTATATAAATATTTTCCCACTGACACACTAGCCAAATAGTTCTTGAGTTACCCTCTTCATTATTAATATAATTTAGCAAGAGCCTCCCACAATAACAATGAAAAGTAAACTCCTTAAATCATGTGAAGGAAAATCTCAAAACATTTCCACTTGTTAACACTTTTAAGTTTGGCAAATTAACTTCCTCTAGTAGTGTCCTAGTGATATTTTAATAGGCTCTTTAAGCAAAATGCATCATATATATATATATATATACATATATATATATATGAAAATAAATATGGGTATCTTTGCATAGTATATCAGAAAATGTCCAATAAGCAGAGGTTGTGGAGGATAAGGTAAGGCATTAAAATGTGCTGTTTTATTGGTGGTGGTGGTGTTTTGGTTGTTTGGGTTTTTTTAAGACTACACTATAAAGATGAATTGCTTTACAAATAATCATTCTTATAAAGAAGCATATTTCTTGACCCAGGGATCAATCAATCAATTGTTATTTAAACCAACCCCTACTTCCTGTGCCAAATGCTATGTCCAGCACTATAGATATAAATCAGTGGTTCCCAAACTTTTTTGGCCTACTGCCCCCTTTCCAGCAAAAATATTACTTAGCACCCCTGGAAATTAATTTTTTAAATTTTAATAGCAATTAATAGGAAAGATAAATGCACCTGTGGCCATCACCACCTCCCTGGATCGCTGCAGCACCCACCAGGGGGCGGTGGCGCCCACTTTGGGAATCACTGATATAAATAGAATGAATGAAATAATCTCTCCCGTCCAGAATCTTAGATTCTAATGGAACAGAATCAGTACAAATAAAAAATATATATAATAAAGAGATAAAATGAATAAACACATACATATATTTGTGTACAAATTATTTAAGTACAAGGTAGTTTGGGAGTGAGGGTAATAGCAGCTGGGGAGATTTTTAAAAAGCTTCACATAGAAGATGGTGTCTGAACTTCATCTTAAAGGAAGAGAAGAACTCTGAGCTTTAGAAGAAATGAGGTAGCCTATTCTGGGCACAACATGTTCAGAGGCAGTGAGGGGACACCTTCTCATAAAGATGGAGGATTAAATATGTAGAATAAGATACATGTTATTGGACATGGCCAATGTGGGATTTTGTCCCCTCTCAGAGACCAAAGGAGGCAGCCTAAAACCCTGAATATAAGAACCTTAGCTTCTAATCCATTGCTCTTGGCCATCATCCTGGGAAACAACTCCTGCAAGTGCCATAGCCATAGTTACTGAAGACCCACATAGGAAAAGTCTTGCCACCAAAGACTTTGGCACTCTCAACTGGTATCTTTTTTTCAATGGAAAGAAACAGTAACATAATTTTTGCTTCTGTATTCTGAGGACCACAGGAACCTTTCCATCCAACTTACAGATTAAACCTTCCATACGTGTTGTCTCCCCCACTGGAATGTGAGACTTTGAGCCTCTTAGTCTTTTCCATTTATTTTCCCAGTACTTTGCATTTGGTAAGAGCTTAATTCTACATTCATTCATTCTTGCTACATTTGCCTAAATTTAGAGTGACTTCCCTGTTTCTTTAGATCCCAACTGCCTGATTCTTCTGACCTGATGTAAGTTCACAGGGCAGGCATTGGTTAAAAGAAGGGTGTTGACCATACCTACACTTTCTATTTTGCTTCCCTTTGATGATCCTATCCCTTTCAGGTACTTAGAAATCTTCTGCTAAGATTTTAGATCTAGAGCTGTAAGGGACATCAGAAGTTCTCTAGTCTAGCTCTCTCCATTTTAGAGATGAGGGTACCAAACCCCAGGAAAGACTTGCCTAACCACACATAGGTAGAATAAATATCAAAAACAGGCCTTCATCTAGTACCTTTTCCATTGCACTACCCTGTGTCCTCAGTGAAAAATTTAGCTGAAATATACTATGGAGAAGAAAAGCTGTATCATAATAACTAGAAAATCTTGATATGTCTTTAATAGAGACACAGGTCTTTAAAGGAAAATATCAGTGGGATAAAGATGCACCTTTAAAGTAAACAGTAAAAGTGTTCTTGTTGAAGTATTGTACACCCAGGATAAAATTAGAACCAAAAAATTAAACAAAATATAGCAAGGAACCTCAAATATATATATATACATATATATATGTGTGTGTGTGTGTGTGTGTGTGTGTGTGTATGTGTGTGCATGATCCAGAAGTTTACATAAGCTATTCTGAAATGAGCACGTGAAATGTGCAGTACATTTAGTTCTAAAAGGTGAGGCATTTAAAAAATTCACATACTTTCACTCAAAGGGGAAAAAAATAGGTAGGTTCGTGCAAACTATTCCTTAATAGGAAAGAAAGATTTAAGGGCATTAGTGCTTGGGCCTTGATGAAGTTTTAAAAAATAACACCTGGGTTTTTTCCCCTCATTTAAACTAATGCTATATAGCTGAAAGAAAACTCAGCAAAAACTGTCAGTGGAGAAATCGTATTAGTTATCTTAGTGTGAAGGAATACTCTCAACAATACTTAAAATGTCTGGGACTCACAAGGAAAATGCATGACGCCATTGGAAGAGAAATTACTAAGAAGTCAGAGGTTTAGTATAACTGCAGTCAACATGACTGGCTCATAGGAAGATACTCCTCTCACTCCAGAAAGTCTTTTGACCAGATATTTAACAATGAATACCTCCTTATTTAAACATTGCATTCTTAGGATTGTAAAATACTGATACTGCGATACAAAAAAAATATGATGAATGTCATTTCAGTGATAATGAATTAGGATACGTAACCAAAATAATCTTACCCCATATTCAAAGTACAGTCACCATGTTGGTGGGATTTCACTTCTGGTGGTCAACCCTATTGGTCCAAGCATTCTCCAACTGATGACTTGTGCCCTGCTTCTTTTGGCTCAAGACTTCCTGATTCTGATTCTGCAAGTGTTTATGAGCTCCTCAAATGACCTTATATTTACTTATCTGTGTACAGATGGAAACCCTAGGGAGACTGAAACTTCATCAATAAACTATGTTTCATCTTTGAAAGCTTTCTTAGAGCCTTGCACATAGAAAGAACTTCATGCATTTTGGTTGAATTGAATGAATCAATTATATTGAATTAAATCAAAAAGATTTCCTACCTTTGCCTGATGGTTGCATGATGGGACACTAGACCGGGAGATGGGTGTTGGAAGAGAGTCATCTTTTCTTTTTTAAATTTTTTTATTATAAAGATATTTTATTTTAGACTCATCTTTTCTTAAGTCTTCCTTGGCACCCTCTCTCCTACCTTCTCAGACTTCTTTCATATTTCACAGAGGAAAAAATGCAAATATCCTATATCATTCAGCTCTGTTCCTCCATTACAACTCTTCCTTTACTCTTTTTTTCTAATGAAAGGTTGACTTTTCTTTTCAAGACAAACTCTTTTAAATCCTACTTTGATCCCATCACCTCTCAACTTCTCAAAAAATTACCTCCACTGTCATCCTGGTTCTTTTATCTTCAATTTTTCCCTATCTCCTGATTCCTACAAGAATGCTCATATCTCCCCACCTTTAAAAAAAATCACTTCATCTAACAAGCCTTTCTTTTGTGGCTAAACTCTTCTAGAAATCCATTTGTATCTGGCATCTCTACTTCCTTTCCTCTTGCTTAATTGCAACCCTGTCCCCCAAAATGGCTTCCAACCTCATCAATCAACTGAAATTGGCTTCTCCAAAGTTGTGAATGATCACTTAATTGCCAAGCCTAATGGTCTTTCTCAGTCCTAATCTTTCTTAACCTTTCTCCAGAATTTGACTCTTTTGATGACCCTCTCCTGCTGAATACTCTCTCTCAGTTCTCCTCCTATCTGTGCAAACTCTCCTTTTCAGTCTTTTTTTTCATCCACATTATTCTATATCCTAAGTTTCCTTATCTTTTTGCTCTTTACTTGTTAACCTCATCAGTTGCCATGAAACCAATTAATTATGAGAATTACAATCTCTTTGTAAATAATTCCTAGATCTATACATCCATCCTACTCTTTCTGCTGAGCTACAATCATGCATCTTCAAGTGCCTGCTAGACATCTCAAACTGGATGTCCCTAACCATCTCAGAATCAACATGTCCAAAACCGAACTCATTTTCTTTCCCCTCCAACTCCCCCCTTCCAATCCTATTAGTAGCAAGGGCACCCCCATTCTTTCATTCTCTTGGCCTCTCAAACTTTGTCATCCTCAGTTCCTCACACTCATTCACCCAACATATCTAATCAATTACCAAGGCTTTTCATTTTAATATCTTTCATACAGATCCTCTTCTTGTCACTCATATAACCATTGCACTAGATCAGGGCCCCATCATCTTTCATGTGATAGCCTTCTTACTGTTCCTCTTGCCTCAAACCCCATTCTATTCCAATCTGCTTTCCACTCAGCTGCCACAATGAGTAAATCTGAACATATTACTCACTCCCTTCTCCTCAGAGAGCTGCTATATATAGCTCCCTATTACCTTCAGGAGCAAACATAAAGTCTACTATATGGCATTTAAAGTTTTTCAAAACCTAGCTCTTCCCTACCTTTCCAGTGTTCTTATACTTTATTCCCCTCCAAACCTTGATAATCTAATTACATTGCCCTCTCTATAGATTCTTTTTTTGTTACTGTTATAGTAAAAGGTCTTTAATTATGGTCAGAAAAGCTTGAAATCTAGGTTTCCCCACAGCACCATGCACCATACAGCAACCATAGTACTTGGGTTCCTCAATATGATACAGAAAATAGGAGGGCTAAATAATCACTTTGAAAAAGAGGAGGACATCGGCCAGGTCTCTTGAGTTTACAAAACCTGGGAAAGACAAAATAGCCAGGGTTTGGTGTGCCTGGGAAGGTACTAAGTGCAATTCATAGTCAATTCAGTCATTGTCTCTTCTTTGAGTTCTTTGAGTTCTTTTCTGCAAAATCAGTAAGAGAATTATCTGATTATATGAAAATGAAGGTCATCACCTCTCCATGTTGGTCAATGTGATTCCACCATTGATCAAAAGAAGGCACATTAGAGCCTTAGTTCATTTTCCAGAGCAAGCAAGGAACAAGGGAGGGTGGGGCTGTCAAGGAAGCCCTGGAAGAGTCTGTTCACCAAGAGTCAGAGGAGATGGGAATCAGCACATTGACAGAAAGGCCAGAGGAGGAGCAAGTAGGTTCTATAATGGAGTTCTGTAGTTCTTAAATACGGTACTCAGTCTCTCTTCTCCTATGCCTTTGCATTGGCCATTCCCCTTGCATGAAATACTCTATTCCCTCAACTCTTCCTCTTAATTCCCTTGCCTTCCTTGAAGACTCAGCTCAAATCCCACCCTCCATATAGGAAGCCTTTCCCAATCCCTCCCTCTCCCACTGTTGTTCATGAATTTCTTTTTCAGATTTTCTTCCTCTAGCTCTCTCTCCCTCCCCCTTCTCTCTCTCTCTCTCTCTCTCTCTCTCTCTCTCTCTCT
>NC_058135.1:91955027-92125474 GCF_016433145.1 Gracilinanus agilis
AAATAGCTCTCTCTCTCTCTCTCTCTCTCTCTCTCTCTCTCTCTCTCTCTCTCTCTCTCTCTCATGTGCCTTGTTCTTTTTATGATATTTCTGCCATCAGATTGAATGTATGAAGATAGAGATTGTCTTTGCCTTTCTTATTACCCCCAATACATGCATGGTATCTGGTACATTAGTAAGTGCCTAATAAAGTCTTGTTGACTGACCGACTAGCTGATTGGCTGATCCCTACAAGGCTATAGTGAGGATGAAATGAGAACAGTATGGAAAGCAATTAGTAAACCTTAAAATAGGACATGAGAATGAGTTATTATGACATTGAAATTCTTTGAAACCATTTAATTCTCTGAGATTTGTAAAATCAATGAAAGTTTTTAAAGGTCTACATAGTAACATTACAAAGTTCTCAATGGTAGTTTCCATTCTTACTACAGCTTTTGCTGACCTTCCATTGAATTGTTGTGTTTACTTTCTAGTAGATAAGGAACATATTAATCATATACTCTCTCCTAAGTGGAAAGGTTAATACTCTTGATAGAATCAATCAGTCAACCAACAAGCCTTTATCAGGATTTTACTGTATCTGACCCTAAAGTAGGTACTTTGCAAGAAATCCTCAGCTCTAATTGAGCAGGCAAGAAATATATACATGAAACAATACCATAAGGAAATTGTGAAAATAGATAATGGAGGCACCAGGGATGTTACAATAAATCTAAATAGTTGTGGGTACACACACTGGGTTGTAGGAGAGACTGGACCAGGATAAGGAGATCAGAGTTCACTGGATTAACACAGGAATGGTATTTGGTCTTAACTGTCACTACTGGGCCAGAGTCTTTAAAACCAACAGGCAAGGTAAAAGGTTTTAACAGGTTTAATTATGTTTAACTAAAATAAAGGTGGGATAGGGATTTCTATACTAAAACCTAATGGGCAAAACCATAGGGTAAGGGGAGGACTTCTCTACTCTAACCTTAGTGATCTAAGTAGACGGGGCCAAAGGAGCAGTAATGGAGTCTCTGGGAGGCTGCATCAGACCTGGTTCCTGCCAGGCTTGACCAGCACAGCTAAGGGCTGAGGGTGGCTTTGGGGTTTCTCACAGTAATCCACAGATGGTCTCAGGATGCCAAAAGCCCAGGTGGTCCAAGATACCAAGTAGAGAGGGTGTGCTTGAGATGCTGTCCACCAGATCCCAAACTCCTCCTTCCCTTGGTACTGCTCTGTAGGTCTTGTCCCCTTGCTAGATGTCACCACCACACAGGATCTCAGGGAAGTCAGGAAACAGGGTGTCCTTTACTCTGAGATCTCCCAGGGCTAGCCACTGTTTTGCCAACCCCTAATGGAGTCTCTCTCAGAGTACAAGCCCCTTCCTGCTCCTTCATTCCATCTTGGAATGCTCCAGCTCCAGTCCTTCTAGGTACATCCTTAATACTTAATTACTAACTAATCTTCCTCACAACAAAATACATAACCAGCACATTGAAAGCCTCCTCAGTGAAACCCATTTTTATTTGAAAAAGATCAACCTAATCATGCACATTAGAAAGACAAAGCTGATGGAAATACATATATATATATATCACTATATCAATATTAGTATATCAATGATCAATATAAATATATATATTAAAAGATATATCACAAAATAGGCATACAAAGAGGATGATCAATCCATTAACTGAGTCCATTAATTGATGGGAGTCGGGGGTGGTATTCATGAACGTGTATCCTAAATAGGTGCTTCAGATAAAGAACTGAACCCAAAAATGAGCAGTAATTCTAATTAGGCTAAATTTGGGAAACTGTGCAGTGATTTCAATGATTCTAAGCTGCTCATTTCAGTAAAAGCCCATCTTTTAACAGCAATATTCTCCTAGGAATTACATGAATCAGAGAACCTCACTCTTTTTTATACATTTTATTTTATCAATTAATGTAATAATTTTCCACATAAATTTTCCAAAATTATAAGATCCAAATTGTTCTCTTCCCTTCCTTCCCTCTCTTCTTCCTCAGATAGTAAGCAATTTGATCCAAGTTGTATATGTAGGATCAAGTGAAACATATTTCCACATTGGTTACTGTTACAAAAGAATACTCATATAAATCCCAAACCCCAAAATAAAAACACAAACAAAATAAAGTGAAAATAATATGCTATGATCTGCATTCAGGCTCCAACAGTTCTTTCTTTGGAGGTAGAAAGCGTTCTTTGTCAAAAGTCCTTCAGAATTGTCTCGGATCTTTGGATTGTTGGAAATAGCTAAGTCTTTCACAGTTAGCCATCTGCATACGATGCTCTCTTGTTTCTGCCTACTTCGTTCTCCATCAGTTCATGTAGGTCTTTCCAATTATAGAACCCTACTCTTAAAACTTCCAGATTGCAAGTGACTCAAAAGGACATTAAAAGTCACATGGGAGGTACAAGTAGCCTGTGGCTTATTGCCAACAGTGACTTGCATCTGAGGAATGACATAAAAGATATCATCAAGGATGCTGTTGCTGGAAAATGAAGTAAGTCAGTTATGTATCGATAATAAGGAACAGGTGGATAGTCCATGTGTCACACTGATATCCCCAAACTATCAAAGGAACTAAAGGAAGGCATCCAGTGCATTGACTAAGTCCTTTATGGAAGATATATGCAAAGTTATGGGCAGGGCAAGAATCACACAGGATGAAAAGGTACAGAAGAGTTACAGTCTACATGAGTGGAAAGAGTACCACCCAATGATGAGACTACAGGTCATTTTAGTATAATATATAACCAAGCATTAAATTATATTCTCTATGAAGAGCTGAGACAGTGAGATAAAAACAACATTTCTCCCTTTGGGAGTAAGTGGTAGCCATGGAAGTTCCTTGAGGCAGAAACTATCCCACTTTTGTATTTCTATACAGCAAGACCCCATATCCATGGAGGATGCATTCCAAGACCTACCATAGATGGCCAAATCTACGGATTTAAATTAAATACCTCTTGACCCCATATACAACATGATTTTCTTGTACATACAAATGTATAATAAAGTTCAACTGATAAATTAAACACATGGTAAGACATCACCAATATTAAATATACTAATAGTAAAGTATATTATATGTTATTATATAGTATTGTACAGTACTGTGTTCTCTCTTTCCCCATTTCCACTCCTCTGATCAGCTTTATACAAACACATATACATACACATGCTTTATTTCTTTCTTTCTTTCTCTCTCTCTCTCTCTCTCTCTCTCTCTCTCTCTCTCTCTCTCTCTCTCTCTCTCTCTCTCTCTCTCTCGGAGCCACCCCCTGTAAAAGAGAGAGAAGTCCTTTACCTGCCCACCAGTGTGTCTGTCTTCTGTCTGTCCAGCCTCTGTCTTGGAAGTTGACCAAGAGTAACTGAAATTGTGAAAAGCAAAACCATGGATAAGGGGAGAGTTGGAACTAGACTCAACCCAGTGCTTAGCATAGAGTAGGCACTTTATAAATACTCTTGCATTTCCAAGAAAATTAAAGCCATATCATTTCCTAGATGCCATTATTTAAATGAAATATATCTACAAGCAATCTTTAAGTTTTTCTTAATCCCCCTGTACTTGAAATAAATGTAACTGGAAAGAATCATTTACTATTTGGTTACACAGGCAGCAAGTGTTAAAGCCCAGAAGGCTTTGAATTTCTGTTTTTCTTTAAAAAAGAAAAATCCTCCACTTTCACTTAGTTACTTAGTACTCGGTCCAATCTTCAGATCTGCATGTGTTTATCATTAAATAGTGTTACAATCTCTAAGGATTAGTGACAAACAGCTGCTCATGCACTCGGTCTTATTCCTTTGGAATTGTAATGCTCCAGTTCCAGTAGTGTTAAGACAACTCCACACATCCCCTCCCACTTATCCGCCCTAGTCTTCTAACACAGCAGGCAATCCAGCTCTAGCCCAAAGTACCCTTGATCACCAGTGGCCTCCCAAAATGGCCAGATACACAGCAGGCTTACTTTAGCATAACTCATTCCATTTGGTTAGCAAAATAAAGCTGTATAAGCAAGCACCCCAAGTGGAAGCTGTGACAGCTGCGTAGACGTGTCCCTGTTCCTTCCTACTGATGCAGGAATTGGAGATGAAAATCTCACTCTCAAATGACCTCTGTCACATAACACACTGGGGAACTATCGGTTGGTCATGTAGAGTATTTTACATCCATATAGCCCTTTTAAAGAAAAACCTCAGAGGAACTAATACACCATCCTTAATATAAGAAGTTCTTCATTCCCCTCTTAAGTGCAGTACCTCATCATTCCTCCTGAAAAATCTCGCCCATTGCTAGATTATAGTATAACCACAAAGACTTCAGATAAAAACGTAACTAAGTTGTTTGGGGAAAAGGGAAAGAGGCATCAGAGATCAAGCCCCATGGCAGAGAAAGACTGCAGCATACCACCTGTGAGTACTCCTTGGACTGGCTGCTAGAAAAGTCAAGTGAGAGAATGGTGGGAAGGGCAGAGATTGGTGGGAAGGAGCAATTCTGGGAAATGGCTGATGCTAGCAAGGGGTTAAATGGGGAGGTACACTAGCTTCCTCTTTTAATTCATTATTCTTGATGACTAAGTTGAGTCAATTCTACTTTATAAAAAACATATGTTGTCAGCATCCTGTAAATTTTGGACATCCTAGGACAAAGTCCTTGTCATCCTGCCTTAGTTACAGCTCTAGCTAATATAGTCTTTTCCTGGACTGAAGAGAACCATACCATCTAACAGTAATAGTTTAAGAGGGAACTGTAGACTACCAAGATTTCTACATCTTATCACTAACTCCATATTATATGTTATTTTGTCCCATCCACAGCTTTCTCCACTTTTATCAATCATGCTCTTGCTGACAGCAAAGATACTATATTAAGCTTGTCAGGTGTGGTAATTATTTATGGAGTTCCATTGCAATGTGTGACATTTGTGGCACAAGGTCTCCAGGACTATATATTATGGAAAAAATATTTCTATTCATTCATTTTTACCATATTAAAGATATATACCTTGAGCTCATATAAGGATTTCTCCAGATGGTTTGATGCGGGATGAGATAACAGAAAACTTAAATATAGAGTGATCTACAATTATTGTTCTAATTAACACTATTTGACAAATAGTACCAAGGGAGAATTCTAGTTCTGTACACATCTTTCAGACTACTTACTGGCCACTCTGGGCAGGGGTTCCTTTATAGTATGATAATGAACTGTTGTTGCATATGTTTTTCATAGTGAAAATGTATTTTCCATGTCTTCATTCTCTAATGAATAAAGGGAGATTAAACAATAATGACAATCTGAAAGTATTATTAAGGGGGTTTAATATACAAAAATACTAAGAAGATTATGATCTACTTGTAAGTTCATAACAAGTTGTTTCCTCCTCTATTTTAGGATTTTTAAGATAAGGAAGATTGGAAAATGAATAGAAATGGGTCATAGAAGAGTCATGGATAACAGATATTAAAGGCAATGTAGAGGATAGAGTTCTGGACTTGGCATCAAGAAGCCTTGTGTTCAAATCTCACCTCTGACATCTATTAATTTTGTGAATCTGGGCAAGTCACTTAGGTTTCTCAATCAAAAGACCTGCCTCATAATTCTAGGTTCAAACAAGATCAAGTATGCAAAGTGTTGGGCAAATTTTAAAGTGCTATCTATATATCAAATATTATTATTTAAAGTTGGAAAGGATCTTGATGTTAAGGTAAGGCAACGTGCAACCCAAAAATTTTACAAATTAAAAAAAAAAAAAAAGACTGAGCCTGAACAAGCTAAATGACTTGTCCAAGGTCAGAAGGCAAAGCTAGAGCTCAAACCATTTCCAGCACTAGCACTTTTTACAAACCTACATTGTTTCTTCTAAAACCAAAGAAAAATGAATAACCCCACTTCCTGAAAGCTGGTTCAGATCAAGCAACATAATTATTGAGTACTTATTAAGTTCCTAAATTAGCTTATTCAAGCATAATGCCTATATTGCTTTGGTTCATTGTCTACCCATTCTAATAATACAAAACTATTATCTTTCCTTTAGAAGAATTTTCTACTTCTCTTAAGAAAGCTATTAAGCTGAAATTATCTCTTCCTCCCATTAAGAAGCCCTCCATGAGCTTGCTGGTTTGGAGGACTATGTCTTAACCCCCACATCTCCCATTTGTTTACAATCACTCCCACTTCCCTACTTCCCCCTGCCATCCTTGCTGATTAACTATCCACCCCAAATTTTTAAAATCAATTCTACTTAACATTCCTTCACGTTGAAAATAATTGCACTGTCTGACTCAGGTAAGACACAAAAATCCTTGCTTTATCCTTGCCAATCAGCTTCTTTCCTACAAATATTTCCATCCTTCCATAGAGCTGGGATCTCATTGCTGCGAGGTATTTTCTGCCCTGATGCAGATCAAAAACCTCCAGGTCTTCTTGTCTGTGTGTGTGTGTGTGTGCGCGTGCACATGTGTGCTGACAATTCTAATCATATGTAATCTTGGTGAGTGGCACCATGGAAAGAGCACTAAATTTGAAGTCCTGGACCCTATCTTCAAATTCTGAATCTGCCACTTACTACCTGTGTGACCTCGAGCAATTTGCTTAACCTCTGAAAGAACTGGATCGGATACTCTCTAAGGCTCCTGCTAGCTCTAGATATGTGATTGTCTTTTGGGCCACACCTTCTATCTAAGAAATCACTGATAATGGGCTACATCCAACCTACAGATTTTTATCACTTTTTAGGTCACCAACTGATTTTGATTTCTCTGAAATATCAGTGTTCTGTGATTTGCCGCTATATAGATATCATCACTAGAAGAAGATTAATATCCAAAATATGGGCACTGGGGACAGCAGATGAAGAGCACTGAAACTGCATAGTGTTCTCCCGAAACTAATATACAATGTTACTATACTGAAGTGTTCAAATATTAGAAATTTCCATAATGATCATAATAAGCAAATCATATTTATAGGATTAATCACTCAATCATTAAGCATTCATAAGGTGCCTTCAAAGGGCCAGGCAAAGTTTTAGGGATATTTGTGTTACTAAGACCAAAAAATGAAAGAATGAACTATGAATAGTTCATATCCTCAAAGAGTTTATGTGTACACATATATATTCAGAGTACTGATGAAAATAGGTAATAGGTAATTAGACAAGGGAAGATGGGGAAGGGATGAGTAAAGAAAGAGATTTTTTAAATTCAATGTTTATAATTTGATTTTTAAATTCATAAATCTCCAAAGTAATCTCCAATAATTTTATCATAGCATGGATGTGATTTGATGTGTTCTTAAAGACTCTCTATGTTAGTAAAGTGCAAACTATGGAATTCTGGTACACTCAAGTTGGAAAGGTTTTTGGTATGAGGCTTATGCCAAACTATGCATCTGATATACAAGATCAATCAAGGCAATCTTGGAAAACACTGGCTACTCGTTAATAAAGCAACAATGCATGAAGAACATCCACTAAAATATGGAGAAACTAACAATCTAAAACAGTACAGAAGAAATTATGCCAGTGAATCTGAAAGTATTGAAGTAAATTCATGGTATATAAATCTAAAATTCTCTCCTACAATCTAATATGTTTATAACAAACATCATTATAAAGCAATTTAGAAAGATGAAGCAATCCAATGAATCTTTGGCCATCTTTTATAAAAAAAATATCAGCATAATTCAGAACTTATCTCCGAATTGATGATTGTGAATGATGACCTAAAATGAAACTGATTGAATTAGTGATAATTATCCTTAATGAATGGATACAAAAATATATTATATTGCAGAGCGACTCATTAGGATGGTTAGTCACGAAATTGTACCCAGCAGTAACTAATTTTCACCATATAGGCAATGAATAATATAGCAGCATATCATTATGGAAAATTCAATTTGTCTCTTGAAATGAGTCCATCTTTTAAAAAGTATTACAGGATCCCAGTAGAATATTTGTCCCCCTGTGTTTGCAAAATTTGACATACAACTTCTTCCAAATGAAAATAAGAATATAAAATCATTTTTCAATGTTGGTGAGAGTTTGCTTTTCAATTCTAGTAAAGGTCAATCCATAATCCTTTCTATAGCCTCATGTAATATAAAGTCTCTTTTACCTAAAAGTATCCTTATGTTTGGTGGCAAAAAAATCTGATCTATGTACCCGGTGTCATAACTTTACAAATATTCCATCTATTTTCTTAATACATGTACCTCATTGTGGGTGGGAAGAGAAAGGAGAGAATCTGAATCAGGAAATGTTCAAAACAATTGTCAAAATCTCTTTTGTATATAATTGGAAACTATATATATTATATATATATATATATATATTAAAGCCTCCCTGTAGTCTGTCAGACTCATAGTTCTTATCTCCCAGTCTTATCTATCTCTCTCACCAGTCTTATGTTTTATGTCAGACAGAAGGAATCAATTGTTGTGGGCACCATTTGGGCATAGTTAGTCCTCCACTTGATATTCAAAGTCCTCTACCAAGGTCCAATATCTCTTGCCAACCTTATTAATGGCCAGCTCCTTTTACATACTCTTTGACTAATCCCTCTTTCCCTCAGTTTACTATCCCTGAACCTTTGGTCATGCTGTTCCATCCCCACCGGAAAACCCTTCCCCCAACATCTCCCCCATCTAAAAGAAAGGATTATAGCTCCTTGGCTAGAAGAAACCTCAGAAGTTATCTCATAGCTGTTATGCCGGGATTCCATGCTGCCATCCTCTACATAACATAGCCCAGTCCCTTCATTTTCATAAGGAAACTAAACCTTTAGGAGGTTGTGACTTATCAAATGTCACACAGGTAGTAAGCCTCAAAGACTGTATTTTAATTCCGTTCTTCTTATTCCATAACCAGTACTCTTTCCACCGTGCACACTACCATACGCTCTTCCATCCTTCACATTCAGCTTGATGGCCCCTTCCCCATACCAACTGCTTGCGTCTTTCTTCTATTATAGTTACTTATCTGAACAATCATCCTGGTGCAACTATCAATAATATGGAAATAGGTCCTGATCAATGATACATGTAAAACCTGTGTGTTGGCTATGGGGAGGGGAGGGGTGTAGGGGAGAGAGAAAGAACATGGATCATGTAACCATGGGAAAATATTCTAAATTTTTAAAAAGATAAAAAAAATAGTTGCTTATCTCTTTTTCTTATCCCTTCAATTACCCTAAAATCCTTGATGGCAAGAACATGCTTTAATCCATTTGTGTCGCCCCTTTAATACCTAGAAAATGCCCTGTATAATGTTTGTATTGAATGAAAAAAAAACAAAATTTTAATTTCTTCCAACTGTCCTGCCTACTTGATTCCTTAGGTTATAATTTTCTTGAGGGCAGGGATTATCGTTTGCCTTTTTTTGTGTCCCCAGTGTTCAGCACAGGACCTGGGACATAACAGGGGCTTAACAAATATTTACTGATTGATACTGTACCCTACTATAATCAACCAAATGGTCTCTTCCCTGTCCTTAAAGAATCAATCAAGTATCACCTCCTTTAAGAAATTTTTTTTGACTAAGCACCAACCAAAATAATTATAGTACAACTTATTCTGCATTGCATAGTATATACATTTAATTGTATATGCAGGTTTCCCTTCCACATCTTAACTTTCCCCATCATGGTTTTGATATATCATGTGTTGTCATAAGAAATTAAGTGGGAATTTGGGAGGAGTTTTGCAGAAGCCACAGATGAAATGTGAAGGCCAAGAGATGACACAGGAAAAATTTAGAAACTCAAAAATCCATAAAATAACCTATGACTCAACTTAACCCAAGTTTTATTATAAGGTGCTGTAAAAACCCCATAAAAGAAAAAGAAAAATCCAGACTTCTTGTCTGGTATGAAGGGAGGGCCAAGAATTTTACATGGATTTCCCAGGTCATGGGGGCATCACATCCCTAACCCCCATAATGTGTAAGCTATACCTGTATTTAGTGAATAAATACATAAAGTTGTAGATAGATAGATAGATAGATAGATAGATAGATAGATAGATAGATAGATAGATAGATAGATAGATAGATAGATAGTTAGTGATGGTAAAATGGATAGAGTGCTGGGCCTCAGCAAGTCACCTAATCTCAATTTTTCTTGGTGTACTTAATTATAAAATGAGGATAATGAAGCAATAATCTATCAGAGTTGTTATAGGAATAAAATAAGGTATTTATAAAGTGCTTAGCATTGTAACTAGCATGTAGTAGGTGCTTGATAAATGTTTATTCCCTTCCTTCTTTCCTTTCTAAGTCATGAATATCCTTTTCAGTGTATCTAGGTCAATAATAATAATGTTGTTTTTGTTATTGTTGTTGGGTCATTTTAATTGTGTCCCAATTGGGGTTTTTCTGGCAAAGATCCTAGAGTGATTTGCCATTTCCTTCATCAGATCATTTCACAGATGAGGAAACTCAGACAAACTGAGTTAGGTGACTTGCCCAAGGTCACACAGTGTCTGAGACCAGATTTAAACTCATGAAAAGGAGCCTTCTGACTCAAGGCCCAGCACTCTATCCACGGCACTACTAGCTGATCTATAATATTGTTAGCTGGCATTTATAATAGCACTCTATAATTTGCAAAGCCCTTCACAGATATTATCTCATTTGAGCCTCATAAAAGCCATAGACAATAGTTGCTATTGTCCCCATTTTACAGATGAAGAAGTGGAGGAAAAGAAAAGTTATGTGACTTGTCATATATTTAGTAAGTATATAAGGCAAAACTTGGACTCAGGTCTTCCTTTTCCATGTCCAGAGCTCCATCCACTGCACCACCTAGCTGCCAGTAAATGACACATAATTAATATTCAATAAATTGATTATATAATATGTGTTTGTGTGTATATGCACACTTCTGAAATGGCACACCGCACAGAAGAAGGGCTTTGAAGACCTTTGAGTAAATATAGCAATGGAACATTAGCTTTCCCCTAAAACGAAGATTGTCTCCAGCACCAGTATTCTGGCAGCGACATCCTACTGTCCACTTTGTCTTTAAAGAACTGAAGCTGTGGACCACACAAAAAGAAATAGAGAAACTCAGAGTAGACACAACCAATGAGAGACATGTTGCACATGAAAAATTATGCAGAATTGCTGGTGGAGCTGTGAATTGATCCAACCATTCTGCAGGATAATTTGGAATTGTGCCCATTGGCTATAAAACAATTCACACCCTTTGATGCAGTAATACCACTATTAGGTCTGTATCCTGGAGAGATTAAAAAAAAGAGGAAAGGGACCTCCTTATACAAAAATATTAATAGCTGCTCTTTTGTGGTGGCAAAGAACTGGAAATGAAAATGATGTCCCTAAACTGGGGAATGGCTGAACAAATGGTGGTCTACGATGGAGATGGAACAATATTGTGCAATAGGGAATGATGAACTGGATTATTTCAGAAAGAGTTGGAAAGACCTACGTGAACAGATGCAGAGTGAGATTAGCAGAACCAGAAGAACATTATACACAATAACTGAAATATTGTGGAATGATCAAATGTGACAGACTCAGCTACTCTCAGCAATACAATGACCCAGGACAATTCTGAGGGACTTATGACAAAGAATGCTATCCACCTCCAGAGAAAGAACTGTGGGAGTCAGAATGTAGATGAAAGCATACAATTTTTCAATTGTTTATTATGTTTTTGGGGATCTGGTTTGGTAAGATTATTCACATAAAAATGAACAATATAGAAATACGTTTTGCATAATAATACCCAGATCAAACTGCCTGTCAGCATAAGAGGGGAAAGGGAAGAGGGGGGAGGTAATTTCAGTCATATAATTCGGGGAAATTTGTGTGAAAATGTATTACATGTAATCGATAATTTTTAAAAGAAAAATTATGCAGAAGTTGTTTAAAAGATGTTAACTTTAAAAATTACCAGGGTGCAGCTAGGTGGCTTAGTGGATAGAGAGCCAGGTCTAGAGACAAGAGGTCCTGAGTTCAATGTGGCCTCAGACACTTCCTAGAAGTGTGACCTTGGGCAAGTCACTTTGCCCAGACCTTACCACTCTTCTGCCTTGGAACTGATTCTTAGTATTGATTGTGAGACAGAAGGTAAGGATATTTTTAATTGCCAGAAAAAAATTGGCTTGATCACATAGCAAAAGTGGGGAATACTGTTAGTGTGGCATCAATATTCCTTCAATAACAAGAGATTTTGAGGAATGCATTGGTATATTAAGTGGGTTGTCTAAGGTGAAATTATGGATAGACTTGACTTAAGGGTGACAAGCACAGATCAACTGCAATAGGCACTCTTGGTAGAAATATCCATATTAATTGAATCATAGGTATAACCATTGGAATAAGAGAGTTCTAGAGTATGGTGACAGCATCATTTTTAGTCTTCTTATACCTGCCTCTGAAAATTCTGAAGAAAAATTCAGTAGTGGATGCTAATTACATATTTTCTCCATCCGTTTCTCAAGCTATAAAAGAATTAGGGCAATAATTCAAATTATTCAAAAAATTCAAGCAATTCAAAATATTCGTCTCCAGCATAGTTTGTAAGGTAGAAAAAATAGTAAAATTATCATTTCATAACAGGAAAATACAAATGTGCTTTATTAATACTAAAGAAACAATAGGTGCAAATTGGTGTCGCTATTATGTTTACTTAATATCTGACCCTTTTCTTAGAATCTTGGGAGCTACTGAGATGTAACTTATAGTGATTTTTCCATATAAATGAAGTCATATTTATCACATAATCTCTATATACCCTTAAATCATTATTCAGATGTATCTCCCTTTTTTTGTCCTTCAATGACTCAAATTTTCAATTAATGAAAAGAAATAACTCAAGTTGGAGTTATTTCTTAAAAAATGATGGCACATTTAATCAAATAATTTAAAGGTTTTAAACCTTACTTTCCTGACCCATGGAATGGACATAAAGTGGTTAACCTTCGTTAATCCATGATGATACTCAAAGAAATGGTGGCTCATATATTGGCAAAATTTAATGAAAAAACTGTCTGACAACAATAGGTGGTGCTACTGGGATAGAATACAGAATAAACTAATGTGCACATTGGGTTCAAAAAGTTGCTACATGAAATTTTGCTTGAACCAATTTATTTCGCACGTCAAATTAAATTGTAGTTTAGGAACACTGTTGAAGTGAAGTTGGAAGAACTGTCAGAGAACCACCCCCAAAAAAAGATTCAAACAAACCAAAGGTCTATGACCTTGAACCAAAAAAACAAGGGCTTTCCAAAAGTGGGCGTGATGTTTCAGCAGCAGGTTTTAATTTAGACCTTCTAATTGCCACAATAGCCTCTAAAAACCAGTGGTTGCCTGAGTCTTCTTGGATTATACCCTATTAAGCTCAATAGTATTTTAGCTACAGGGTGCAAATTCTAGCTAACTACTAATGGTAATGGTGGCCAGCCTTTCTAATTTAATTGGATTTTATTATATGTTTTCCTTTAGCTCATATTTAAATTCACATGGAAGATATGAAATGTGGACTCCATCTTTTAAATTCCCTCTAGAAGAGGTGTCAGATTTTATACTGACTTTAAACTTAAATTTAAACAAATTCAATTCTTCCTATTTAGAGCAAAAATGGAATCCACTACAGGATTGGTAGGGGAGACAACGCTGGGGCAGAAGAGTAGTGAGGATGAGTGCTGGTTTTGGACAAAGCCATTTTCTAGACAAAGCAAGCCTTTTGGTGAGTGAGCAATGCAGAGTCATAGCAGGCAAAATGGAAGAGTTTTTTGGAGTGGGGGTAGAGGGAAGGACAGCACAGAGGAAACACTGAAAGTTCCTTGAGCCAGCTTTGACTTTAGAACCAATCCAGAATTAGAATACCCTGATTGGTCAATGGATACCAATGCTCTTTGAATAATGTCCAACTTTGACTTTTGTGCTTTTCATTAAGAAACGAAGGATGAAAAGTAGAGCCTATCACCCTAAATCAATGAACAAATGTTTATTAAGTATCACCTAATCCTAAATCAATGAACAAATGAATGAACAAATGTTTATTAAGTATCACCTATGTGCCAGGCACAGTGTTAAGGGCAAAAAATATCACAGGAATTGATCCAACAACATTTATTTAACACCTACTGTGTTCTGATCATAGTCACTGCCCTTAAGGATCAATGTGTCTATCAGTGAACTTGTGTTTTTGTTTTGTTTTTTGTTACAGTGACTATTTTTCATTATAATTTTATTTAACAGAAAATGTTGACAACTTTTAACAGCTAAAACAGTACAGCTTTTAAAACAGCATGAAAAGGATATCATCTTTTTTCTTGAAACTTGGCATTGGACGTGATTTTATATATGTCCACATGGAATATATACACATATAATGTGTGAATTTATAGAAATACTCACATAGATATATTTATGTACATGCATATATCCACATATATCCATGTATTTACTGTACAAAATATATACAAAATATACAAATCACAAGGTAATTTGCAGGCAGAGAAGGCACTTGCCTCAGGGTGGGATGGGGGGAGAAGGAATAAGGACAGGCTTCTTGTAGAAGGGGAGCTCAAGCACAGAAATGGGTGAGGAACAGCAAAGAAGTCAATTTTTCTGGACTTAGAGTACATGAAGGTTAATAATGTAGAATAATTAGACTGGAAAGGCAACTTGGAGCCAGGCTGAGAAGATCTTTCCATAAAAATTCTGATTTGGGGTCACGGGTGCCATTTGACCATCCTGTGCTGGGAAGCGAGCCCAGACCAGGCTACAACACAAAGCTACAATCTTCCTGATAGATAATTTGAAGCCAGGAAGTAATTACCTAATAAAATCTGCTTTGTGTTTTGACACATTTCAAATATTAAATCATTTTTAAATTGGAGCAAGGTAAGATCACATCTGGCTTCTCCCACACCCCCAGTAAGTACCAGAGTGTTTAAAAGTTTTCTGGTGTGAGTTTCAGGAGTCCAGCATATGGGGCCGAGTGATATTTTATGGATAAAAGATACACTATGTGGACACTCATAAAGGCAACCTCTCTCTGGGTCCCTTTTTTAGCGAATCCGTTTATGTGAAATAATTGGCATAGATTAGCGAAAAATGCTTTCATCTTTGTTTCTTGCCTCCATTGCATTTTAAAATAATTAAAAATCCAGCTTGTTTCTGTTTTTCACCTCAGTTTACTGGCACCCAGCAAAGAGGCCTACACTTTGATTTTAATCACGGCCAGACAATATAAGGCCTCCATCTCAGAAGCAAGTGGAGCAGCAAGAGGGAAACCCTGCCGGGTAATTTCAAAGCAATGTACTTCACGCTGCTAGGCCTACAGTATGATTTCTGTTCTGCCACGGGCACCAATAGCGGACAACTTCCAATTTGCACCTCTCACATAAATCCACATTATGCCAATAAGTTTCGAAGAAAACCACAAGCTGCCCAGCTCAGCAGTCAGAGGTCTGTTAACAGATCCTTAACTATGATCTATTGTGTAGCCCAGCCTGAAATATGGATGCAGAGTTTCATTTTATAGAGCCTTGCTCAGTTTTTCTTGAGATAATTATAAGTGTTTATTTTGGCTTTTAACAACTTTAATCACATTATTTAGCTGGCTGCTCTTTTGTCACCAAGTTAACCAATATTGCGTCCTCCCAGGGATTTCACCAAAAAGCTCACACGGGCATTGGCTTAATTGACAACGAAGAGAGAAAAATAAGAGGTTAAGGTAGTTAATTCCATTAAAACTTTACAGATGCTGAGTTGCTGTTAGCCAAAAAAAAAAAAAATTTATATTAATTTTCCCTTAAACGGCTGAAAATTCCTGAATGGAAGACGTGTGGATCTCTCTAATTAATGAAGCATGTGTCCCTCTCTGCAGCAAGGTTCCTGTTTTAAATGGCTTCATGTTGAAATGAGTTTACCCTAAACCCAGAATAATGGTATGCAAAAAGTCTTAGATGATAAATGTGGCTGTAATTATCACGCAGCCTACTTCTCTCCCGTTATCTGAATTCAGGTTTAAAAATAACCTTGGCCCATCAGGAAGGGTTATTCATCCACAGTTACTTGGGGGCCGCTGTTGAAACATCCTGCTGTGCCAAATTGCAGTCAATGGCCCGGTGGGTAATAGCAAAACGATAACATTCTTAAACAAAATCTATCAATGTATCCCTCTCATGGGAACTATCTTTGAAAAAGGTTAAAAGAAGAATGGTTTAAAATGTTCATGAGTCATCTTTTTGGGGTCTGCTATGCAACTAGGGAACAGATCTATAATAATAAATTATTCCATAAATTTGCTTAATATAGAACAAACCTCATGTGTAGTTAGTCTTTTAGGACTTTGGCACTTTTATCTATTCCACTCATTTGGTTAATTGTTTCATTGAAGGATCCAAGAAAGATATTTTCTTCAGTAATTATTCCCTTCACATCTCTGTCACTCTGATTTTCTGTCCAAACTGATGGCCAGCATACCCTGTTTTGTTACTCTTGTGTTTATTTTTCTTTTTGGTGTCATGTTCTCAAGTACGTATGCAAGATTTTTCAAAATAACAATAATTAAAATAAGATGGCAAACAAGGAACACTTTTGCAAATCAGCTAGTTCCTTTCATATTCCAGCCATCATTCCTTCAAATCATCACCTCCCTTTCCCACAAGCCCACAAAGCACCTTGCAGTATGACCATAAGATCCAGAATTCATTTGACTAATATTTGAGCCAACCTGTAAATGTGAATGATCCCCTAAAAATGCCTTATTCCTAGTCCCAATCAAGTCAAATCCTACAGAAACCTTTCAAAACAAGATATACATTACATATATGATTTCTTTTATATATCAGTGTAGCTCAGCTTCTCCTCTGCTCCTTAGAGTCTTTCCTAGAGCAGGAGCATCAGACTCAAATAGAAATGGTAGCCGCTAGACCACATATAATTATAATGAATCCTCCGCTTCGTGCTGACTTAGAAAACCACATATTAACATTATCTATGTTACCTATTTTTACTTAATTTGTTAAATATTATCCATTTACATTTTAATTGGAGACGATTTATAATTAAGAGCATTATCTACAAGCTCCATGACTGACACAATTGTGCTGTTTAAGTGACTTGGCCAGGTTCAAATAGCAAGTAAATGCCAGAAGTAAGACTTGAATTCAGTTATACCTGGCTCTGAAATTGGTTCTCTTTTCACAAAACCACATTCTTTCTCCCAAAGTGAGAATCATTATGAAAAAAAAACTAATCCATAAGCCTTCCTGCATTTCAATCACCTTGCACTACCCTTGGAATTTCCACCAGGAAAAATAAGTCTCTATCATCAATTTTACATAAAATAGTTCTTGGAATGTCAAAACTGAAAGGGTCCTTAAAGATGATCATGGGATCATGGATAGAGAGTCTTATAGGACCTCAGAGGTCATCAAGTCTATGTATTATAATTTTATAGTTAAGGAAAAAGAGAGCTGAAAAAATGAACACAGTAGGAGTGTAATAAATGGTTATTGAATGAATATTGAATGAATGAATGTCTGAGATCACCCAGAGAGTAATGAACAAAGCTGTGATTTGAATTCAGATCCTTCAGCCTCCAAATCTATCATTTTCCCCCACTATGCCAGATGAGGCCCAAAACTGACATTTTATAGGGAAAATTAACTATGGTAAGAGTCAGAAAACCAATGCTTGTTCACATACAAACTCTTCCACTTCCTACCTGTGTGATCTTGAGCTTATCATAGGACCTTTCTGGGCCACAGTTTCATCATCTATGAAAAAGAGAGGTTTGGACTAAATGACTTTTAAAGCCCCCTCTAGCTCTAGAGTTATGCTCCTAACCTAGAGGAAGGATGGAGTTATAGAAAGATTTGCAGAGGCAAAAGTCTTGGAGTCACCTCCTGGCTTATATAACCCAAGGCTAGATGCATTACTTCATTAGACCTTGGCTTCCTTATCTACAAATTGAAATTGGACTAGGGGATTTCTAAGGGCTCTTCAAGACCTAAGTCTGTATTGGAGGAAGGAAGGAAGGAAGGAAGGAAGGAAGGAAGGAAGGAAGGAAGGAAGGAAGGAAGGAAGGAAGGAAGTGTTGAATTTTTAGTGTGAGTACTTATACCTGAGAAACTGACAATTACTGTCAGGACTTGATTTATTGTTTTGTTGATTGTCTACTTAAAAAAAGTATAATAAGCAGATTAAACTTTAAAATATGTGTTCATTCTCTCACTTTAACCCAAAGACCAATTGTATAATATTGACCAGCATACCCCTCGCTATAAGGAAGCATGTGTGTTTAGGCTATTTTCAGGAAAAGAGTTGATAGGTTTTTGCTTTTTAACACTACAGTGCCTTGGGAAACAAAAATAGCACTTTGTAAATGATAGATCAGAAGGGAAACAAAAAATGGAAAAAACATTTTATAGCAAATGTCACTGAAAAAAGGCTCATTTCTCAAAGAACTGAGTCAAATTTAGAAGAAAGAATACAAATCATTCCCCAATTGATAGCAATTCCCCATTTGCCATAGGATATGGACAGATAGTTCTCAGATGAAATCAAAACTTTGGAAAGTTTTGGAAAAAGTTCCAAATCACTTTTAATTAAAGAAATGCAAATTAAAACAACTCTGAGATACCACTGTACACCTATCAGACTAGCTAATATGCTATAAAATGTTTTTTTCCATTTTTTGTTTCCCTTCTGATCTTGGTTGTGTTGATTTTGTTTGTGCAAAGACATTTCATTTAATATAGCCAAAGTTATCTATTTTGTATCAGCCATTCTGGAGAGCAGTTTAGAGCCATGCCCAAAGGGCCATAAAACTGTGCGTATCCTTTAACCAGGCAATACCACTACTATGTCTATATCCCAAAGAGATCAAAGATAGGGGAAATAGATCTACTTTACAAAAATATTTATAACAGTTCAATTTGTGGTGGGAAAAATTTGGAAATTAAAGAAATATCCATCAATTGGAGAATAGCTAAGCCAGTTGCATATGATTGCAATGGAATACCATTGTGCATTCCATGATCTAGCCTAAACATACATATTCATTTAATTCCTTACTATCATTTATTTTATTCAAGTCAATTTTCTTTATCATCACTACCATATGCTTACATATTTATCTTTTTTTTAGTCTAATGAGAGAGACAACATACAAACAATTATGTATAAACAAGATATGTATGTATGTATGGTTCAATTGGAGATCATCTGGGAGGGAAACCAGTAAAGAAGAATGGGAAAGACTTCTTGAAGAAGAGGAGATGTTTGCTGAGGCTTGAGGGAAACCAGGAAGTGGAAATGAGGAGGGAGAATATTCTAGGAATGAAGAACAACCAATGGAAATGCCTGGAATTTGTGGTCAAGGAAAAGTAAGGAAGTCAGTGTCATTGGAGATGAGTAGTGTAGGAATACTGAAAAAGGTAGGAAAAGTCCAAGTTATGAAGGACTTTAAAAGCCAAATATATGATTTAATTTTTGATCCTGGTACCACATAATAGAGAGTCACTGGAGTTTATTGAGCAAGGCCAAGAGTGACATTGTCAGATCTGTGTTTAGGAAGATAAATTTAATAGGTTAGTGGAGAATGGATAGGTGTGGGGACACCTGAGGCAGAAAGAATGACTGACAGGCTATTGTAATAGTCCAGGCATAAGGTGAAGAAGATCTGCAACAAGGTAGTGGCAATGTTATAGGAATTATGAGGATGACTATAAAAGGGTGATTGTGAAAGTAGAATTGAGAAGTCAAGTATGAAATATGGGTGAAGAATCTGAAAGAATGGGAAGATGGTGATACCTTAAACAGGAACAGGAAAATTAGGAAAGGGTAAGGACTTGGGTGGGGAGAGATAATGAGTTCAGTTTTGGACGTGCTTAAGATGTTCACATAAATCCAGTTCAAGGCCTCTAAAAGGTCGTTGAAGATGGGAGACTGAGAGTACAGAGTTTAGGGTTCAACAAATAAGTGTAAGCATCAGCCCCCATAGAGACAATGATTGAATCCATGGAAGTTTTCGTTCCTGTGTGCTATTTCATCTCATTAATCTACAAATATATTATGTTTTCTAAATCATTAACACTGGGGCTTACAGGCCAGGATTCTCATGATCCCTTTATCCTAACAATGGAGTCCTTACTGTAGGACACCACTTGGGCATCCTCCTAGTTATCTTCATTTGGAATCTACTACTCTTTCCACTCCAGACTTTGAACTGCTATAATTTCCTACTTCTCCAAACTTCTGAGAGCTCCTATTTATGCTTCATCCCTTCAGGTCCAGGCTCTCCCTGCTTTCCAAAGTGACAACTAGGAAATCTGAGGAACATGCTGTTCTCTAGAAACTTTCCTTTGGTTACTGGATAACACATATGAATGATCAGAAGGGACTTATCTAGCCAAAAAAGTTAGAATTATATATTTTAATGGTATTATGTGTTGTGTGGAGATGCAAAGCATGGAATCCCTGCAAAGGTACAGGGATAGCCTCACCCAGAATTCCAAGGGATCCCCCTGGAGAACTTTGGGTGAGGGGGCAGTTGAGAAGGGTTTGAGACAGTTATTTGGTGGAGGTGGAAGTGAGCAGACACCTTGTTTACTTCTCCAGACTTGGGGGTTCACTTGAGAGGCCATTGTAGCATAAGCCAGTGGTTTCTACTAATAGGGTTAGCCTGTTAGTTATTACTATTCTTCATTAATATCAATATATAATTAGTTAGTGATTAGAGAGTAAAGATATTCATTAATAGCAAGAGTGCCAGTTTTAGTTAAGTGCCTTCATCCCCTCCTGTGGGGAGGGGGAAGGCAACTTCAATAACAGTTCAGGGTCACCTTTCATTATCCTAAAACCTTCACTAACCTTTCTAGTTTTCCGTGTTATTTCTTAATATAACCTTTACCTTCAAATCTGTGCCTGATAATTATTTGGGAAGATACTCACAACTCAGTCTGAACATCTAGTTTGAATCCTGTCTACTGCCAGTTTAAGATCTTCTCTGTCTTCAACAGTTAGATATACACTTCTATCAGATCTGTGAGGAATATAAATTTAAGAAAAAGGAACATCATTGGGGTTTCAGCCATAACTGAAACTTACCAGAAGAATCTCATTCCTGTCTTCATACCAACTGAAGCAGTAGCAATTAGAGGGGGAGGGGTTTGAGATCCAGGAGTGTTTAGCCCCCTCCTTTCCTCACTGAAACCTGTCAATCTCTGGCTCTTGACTTAAAGCTCTATTTGGCCCTGACATATTTATCTGCTTCTCCAACTACCTGTTATTATCATCATAACATTATGTTCACTTGAATAAATGAAATCAACGATTTAAAAGTAATATTCTATGACTTATTCTCCAAGAAGATAATAATGAGCACAAGTACCCTGGCACACATTACAAATAAAGAATTATTTTTGACCTCAGAGGAGACTTAAGAATCTCTCCCTCTCCCTTCCTGGCATAGGAGGGGAATTATGGACAGAATGTTGCTTATACTGTTAGACATAATTTATATATTGATGGAATTCCTTTTAGCCCTTTCAAAACCATGGATCACACAACAACATGAAATAACTGACTTTTATCATGCAATTTAAGAAACTAATACCATACAGCATATCTATATCATGAAATGACACACAATGACACATATGTCATGCAATGATATGGCATATCACAAAACATGCTCATTCCATGTGTGTCATACCTATCCCACACAACAGACACAAACACACTTATGCCACATTATAAAAGATATGTAAGAACACACCTGAGTCATACACTGACACAGTTAGGTCATATGATAAATATAACAAACCTACTTCATGCAGCTACACCTCCGTATCATGCCATGAAACCCAGCAATATACATCATGCAATGACATACCCACTACACACAATGACATGATCATGTCATACAATGACTTGCCATTCAAGTCATCCTACTTCATGGAACAAAATCTCCAAACATAGACATTCCTAGATCATACAATGATATTCCTACAGCATAAATAACATGCTGTGGAATGTTTCTATCATGGAGCATCACACCAACTTCATACAACATACCTACAGCATGAAATGAGAGTCTGTCAAGGAACAACATGCTATGTCACACATCGAGCCACAACGACATGGTTATGTCATATAACTCATACATGTTGCACAACACAGAACAACACGAGCATACCAGGCAATGACACAACACTGCAACACAAACACATGATAGCATGCATATACCATGATAATGACACAGCCCAACACATGCCACACAACATACCAGTACACAATGACACAACTATATCTCATGTCAACATATATACATGTACACATAAGTCTATAACTGCACATACACACAGACATACAACACATGCATACTATGACATTTTCTTTCCCTCACTCTCACCTCTCCCTCTTCCCCAAGGCAGGAAGTAAGATAATATTGGTTGTACAGATGCTATCATGCAATACATATTTCCATGTTCATCATTTTGTGAAATAGGACACATATTGCTTATACCAGAGAAAAATTCACGGAGGACATAAAATGAAGAATGCTGTGCTTCAGTCTGCATTTAGACTTCATCATTTCCTTCCACGGTAGTAGTCTGCTTTTTTTTGTCATGAGTTTTTTGGGGTTGTCCTGGATCCCTGCATTGATGATAAGTCCTTCACAGTTGATCATCATGCATTAATGCTATTACTATGTACAGCATTCTCCTGGTTCTGCTCACTTAACTTTGCATCATTTCATATAAACCTTTCCAGATTTTTTGTGATTGTCCTGTTTATTATTTCTTACTGTTATGTGGAGATGCAAAGCATGGAAAAAACTGTTATGATGATAATAACAGATAATTTGGAGAAGCAGATAATGTGTCAGGGCCAATATTAGAACTTCAAGTCAAGAGTCTCAGATTGACAGGCTTCAGTGAGGAAAGGAGGGGGCTAAACACTCCTGGATCTCAAACCCATCCCCCTCTAACTGCTATTGCTTCAGTTGGTAATGAAGACAGGAATGAGATTCTTCTGGTAAGTTTCAGTTATGGCTGAAACCCCAATGATGTTCCTTTTCTTTAATTTATATTCCTCACAGAATTGATAGATGAAGTAAACAGAAGCTAGTTAACTAACTGTTGAGGACAGAGAAGATCTTCCTAAACTGGCAGCAGACAGGATTCAAACTAGATATCCAGATTGAGTTGTGAGTATCCCCCAAATAATTACCAGGCACAGATTTGAAGGTATAGGTTATATTAGGAAATAACAAGGTAAACTAGAAAGGTTAATGAGGGTTTTAGGATAATGGAAGGCAACCCTGAACTGTTAGGTTGATGCTGCCCTTCCTCCTCCCCCACAGGAGGGGATGAAGGCACTTAACTAAAACTGGCACTCTTGCTATTAATGAATATCTTTACCCTCTAATCGTTGATACAGACTAACCCTATTATACAGGCTAATACTTATGTAGTAACCACACTGGCTATGCCACTATGGCCTCTCAAGTGAACCCCCAAGTATGGAGTGGTAAACAGGGTGTCTGCTCACTTCAGCCTCCACAAAATAACTGACCCAACCCTTCTCAACTGCCCCCTCACCCAAAGTTCTCCAGGGGGGTCTCCTGGAATTCTGGGTGAGGCTGTCCCTGCCTCTTTGCAGGGATTCCATGCTTTGCATCTCCACGTAACATAAGGAATTAAAATGAATATGTATGCTTAGGCTAGAACATGGAAGAGCTGGACAAAAACATCAGACATAATTTAGTAAGCAATTGGAAGCTTGTGTAGGTTCTTCATCAGAGGAATAACATAATAAAAGTATACTTAAAGAAAAGTATAGTCTGACAGTACATATAGATCAAAGGGATAGAAATTAAAGACAAGGTGACCAGATAGGAAGTCACTGAAGTGGCAAGTACTTAGACAAAGATGATTCCATAGGTATAACCCAAAAAGAATAAAGAGAGTTTTAAATGAAAATCAGTAGGACTTGTTGACTGATTAGATATGAGTTGAAGAGAAAGATGAATTAAAGATAACTTTGACACTGAATTCATGGTCCCATTGAATGCATAAAGGAAAAGGACATTTGTATTGTATTCCAGAATCTGCCACTAACTTTATGACAGAGAGAAAGTTTCCTTCTTTTGAAATGAGAGAGTTAAAATAGATTATCTCTGGAGTCACTCTTTTTTCTTAATAGCTCTAAAATCCCATGATTTAAATGTGAAAAGAATGCCTAAAAATTAGCAAACCCTGGACAGCTCCAGAAAGGCACAAGTTGGCCCATTGTATTGGTTAACTGTTTCATTCACAGTGATCATAAAAATCACAGAAAGTCTAACATCTAATTAAATAAATTTAAGATTATGGAGAGTGCCAGAAAAGGAAACAAAGGTGATAGATCTCATTTGATACTTATCTTGTAAGTAAGCATTTTGCTACAGTAGTTAGATAAAAGGGTTGGCCAAGAAAGCAACCAAAAAGGATGATGATGATTATGGTGATGATGATGATTTTAATAATGATAACTCACATTTATATAGTACTTTAATATCATCTCATTTAATCTGCACAACAGACTCATGAAATAGGTTGTAGTATTGTCTCCATTTTATTTATAAGGAAACTGGAGTTTAAGGAGATTGTGATTTTCCAAAGACTCACTTAAAGATTAAAAAAAATTCATTAAATTCCTATGATATTATAGGTTTGCGCTTACCTCTAATATGTAACTGAATCAAGATCTAAAACCAGAACTTCCTGGTTTCAAATCTATAACTTTATCTACCAAAACCCTCATATCTTGCTTTAGAAAGTATAAAGGGCAAGAAGAATTTTGCAGTGATCTACAGAGCCAATGTTGGTTTTTCTGCCAGTGATGTGTAACAACAGATAGATAGATAGGCACACAGACAGACAGACAGTTAGAGAGACAGACAGACAGACTGACAGATAGATAGGCAGATAGATAGTATAAATTGATTTCTCTCTTGGAGGAGGAGCTTAAAGGCTTGAAGGTCTCTATTTCTACTCTCCATGTTGTCTTTTAAGAAAACAGAAAATATTACTTCAAAAAAGAAAAATTATCAAAGATTTGGAGGCAGCTAGCTAGCGAAATAGAATGCTATATCTTGAAATAATAAGAGCAGAATTCATTTCTGGTATTGGATACTTACCATACATAAGCCCTAAGAAAGCCATTTTTAACCTCTCTCCAGTTTACTCATCTATTAAATGAGAATTTTAATAATACCTGTTTTGTTCATAAGGTTATTATGAGGATCAAAAGTAATTACATATAAATTGCTTTTACTTGTTTGTGTGGACAATAAATGATAATGGGCAGCTAAGTGACTCAGTAGATAGAGAGCTAGGCTTGGAGACAAGATGTCCTGTGTTCAAATCTGGCCTCAGACATTTCTAGCTATGTGGCCTCGGGCAAGCCACTTGACCCTAATTGCCTAGCTTTTAGTGATCTTCTGCCCTAGAATCAATATTTGGTATTGATTCCAAGACAGAAAGTAAGCATTTTTAAAAAAGAAAATAAATGGGGGGCAGCTGGGTAGCTCAGTGGATTGAGAGCCAGGCCTAGAGACAGGAGGTCCTAGGTTCAAATCTGGCCTCAGACACTTCCCAGCTGTGTGACCCTGGGCAAGTCACTTGACCCCCATTGCCTACCCTTACCAATCCTCCACCTATAAGTCAATACCCAGAAGTTAAGGGTTTAAAATTTAAAAAAAATAGAAAAGAAAAGAAATGATACCATAAAAAGAAACTTAATAAAGCTTTGCTAAGGATTATGAAGACCTAGGCAAAACAAGCAAACAAACAAACAAATGAAATATCCAAAAACTAAGCCATGGATGATATTTTCTTCACTACTTGGACATCACACTACAAGAAATTATCAAAGAAAACTTCCCAGAGAACTTTGGACAATAAAATAAAACTGAAATTGAAAGAATTCACAGATCACTTACAGAAAGAAATCCTCAAATAACAACTTCCTGGAATATAATAGCTAAATTCAAGAACCACCAGGCTAAGGAGAAAATTCTTCAAGCAGCCAAAAAGAAATCATTCAAATACCAAGGAGCTACAATCAGAATCACATAAGACCTAGCAGCTTCTACATTAAGGATTGAAAGGCATAAAATATGATATTCAGGAAGGCAAAATATTTGGGTTTACAACCCAGAGTCACCTAACCAGAAAAACTGAGTATATTCCTTCAGGGGGAAAAATGGACATTCAATAAGACAGAAATTTCCAAGCATTCCCAAGGAATAAGCCAGAACGAAACAAAAAAATTTGAAGTCCAAACACAAGACACAAGAGAAGCCCAAAAAGGTAAATAAGCAAAAGAAAATTTAAGAGACTCACCAAAATTAAAATGATTATATGTTTACATGAAAAAAAACCTGTAATTCTCAAAAATAACTCTTAGTAGTAGAGAAGATAGAAGGAATTTACCCAGAATTGGAATTGGCTGCCTTGGAATGAAGTAGCTTTATTGGAGTGTTTTGCTGTCCTCAGACACTTCTAGCTGTGTGACCCTGGACAACTTACCCCACACATTTGCCTACTCCTCACAGTTCTTCTGCTCTGGAACCAATACAACACACAATATTGATTCTATGATGAAAGGTTAGGGTTTCTTTTAATAGTTTTTTAAGCAGAGATTGGATGGAGGAGATATTATAACGAGATTTCTCAAGCATGGACAGATTAGGATGGTTACCTCTAAATCCCTTCCAACTTAGTTTCTCTGACTGTAGTGCTGTTAAAATTCAAAATAGAAATTAGAGACAACTACTTATGGTAACTTTAGAAAGAATTCCGAGATTATTAAAGCTTCTCCAACTCTTGGCAGCCCAGTTTGTTAACCTATTGCTCTATGTCCACCTGTTCAGAATTTCTCAAAATTGGACATTATGCAAAATATTAGATTCTGCCACCCTTTTAAGCTGTTTTCTGCTATAGATGGATGTTCTATCCCATCTAGCAATCTCCCAAAGGAAATGCTGGTCTTCTTCACTGATTTTTCTCCTTTTCAATTTAATCTTTATGAGATCCTCTTGAGGCAGTATTATCTCCATTTTACAAATGAAGAAAAAGAGTCACCAAAGAGATTAAATGATTTTGCTCCAGGTCACAATACAAATCAGTAACAGAGCCAAAATCTGAGTCTCAGTTTCCTGACTCACAGTAAGACCAGAGTTAATTTGTTCTTATACAGTTTGCATCTTTCTCTGCCTTGAAGATCAGAAAGATATCCTATTTCAATAACCACCCTATTGTATTCAGGAGAAATCATTCCATTTTGAAATAAAATCCCTAAATTCTTTCCTTCTGAAAGCGAGTCTGAATCATAATTCAAAGTTAGATGAACTCACTCATAAAAGTAATGTTTCTGAGGCAGGATTAAGACAAATGTTTGCTGCATGTTTCAGTGGTTTTGCTGAGTTAACCAAGTCTCTTGGTTCTTCTCTCACTTGTACACAGTCCATTCTTGGTCTGCTATAAGGAATGAATTCTGTTTTTTTAAATGCCCTAGAATATGGGATGCCATGGTAAACCAAACAGTGAAAATGTTTCAGTAAACTTCCTGGACCATGTCATGACTCCTACATATTGAAACAGTCACACCATGCCAAACTGTTTGAAAGGCGAGAGATTCATGGAACACAGCTTTGGGGAAATGGTAGCCCCTTTCATTAACTCTTTCTGGGTCTCTGGACTTCTTTGCATTCCTTGAACATTGGAGAAGAAATACCTCTGAGAAGGAAAAAAAAAGCCCCAGTGTGTTAAAGCTTTTGAATTATTGCTGCATACTTTGTTTCCTCCGCCAGCTTACCTCACGATTACACAGTTCCCTTGGCTGCAAACAGTTTCTCCTGTCATCCTTCATTCATTGAGACATTCAATGGCTTTATCTATCAGTTTCTATGATTCATTTTATCCTGCTCACAGCCAAAAACCCTTCAGGCTAACTGAATGTGGGAATGAACTAACTCTACTCTCCTTGCAGAACAGAGAGGGAAAAAGGACTCCTTTTTAGTCCTCCTCATAAAATATCTTGAGGAAGCATTTATATCTTCCTTCAGAAGTCAAACACACGGGTACACTGCGGATAGCTTTGCTACTAGTCATAATATTTACAATGTCTTATTAATTTGAATTTCATAACAACCTAGGAATCTGACCACAGGTTGAACTTGAAAAAAATGCAGCCAATCTATATCTTGATGGTACAGTGAAACCATGAAATTAAGGAGTGATATATCTGGAAATAACTGATCACACTAGATGAAGAAAATACACTCTAACGGTTTCTTCAGAGATAACTTTCATGGCAGTGTTCATGAAACAGTAAACATTGGATTCATGTTCTTATAAATGGCCAAAGGATAGTATTTCATTCTTTCAGGAAACGGCTGATAAAACTTTAAACTCCCTTCTCCACCAAAAAAAAAAATCCTCCCAAGTCATGTTTATGTTCCTCCTTTCATTCTATCATGATGCTTGGTTATTACAAGAGACTAGGATCTTAACTACAAACCATATGGGCTCTCTCCATTAAGAGGGACACAAGAGAATAGATAGTTTCTGCCTTTCATCCTGCAAATTGCAGTTAGAGAAGTCATCATAGCAGAATGGACCAGTCTTGGTAGAGAAACCAAAAAGTGACAGGAGTTATTTCCCCAAATGTTAGCGAACCTTTTCATAAGATCCTAATGTGTTTAGTTAACTTTTTTCCCCTTCTCCCAGTGTTTGAATACCTCCACACTTATTAGTTTTGGCTGGAAGCAGAAGTAATGGAATACTGTCATTAAGCCAATTCTCGTAAGACTTGCCAGCCAAACGTCTAGACCAAAGAAATTCAGATAAGAACATATAAGCATTCATTCAAAAGTTTACTAGATTATAAGTTCCTTGAGGGCCAACTTTCTATAAAAATTCTCTATACTTCCCTATAAAAGTTCTGTAATAGATAAATACATTGTGTGATGCCACAGACATGATATTTTACAGTAGTAAAAAAATTATCATTATATTTTCTGTCATCCAGAAAACAAGGAGACTATAATTCCCCCTCCATTTTTCATCTTTTATCCTTTTCTTTAATTGTCTCATTCTTTACAATAACATTATTTAGGATATTATACTCAGGACTTATAAAATGTAGTCATCTATATGCTGCAATGATTGTTGGATTAACATAAAACTATGTGGCTGCCAGCCATATTCCACTGAAGTGGTTTGCCTTTGCAAAAGAAAAACATATTTTTGTTTCTAGAAAAAATAGTTTAAACACAAAAATGGCACCAATCTGTCTATCATGACCTTGTTGACATGCATTTTGCCCTATTCCAGAGATATTCTCCACCAAAAGCAAAGCCAATTAGAAATCAACCAATGCATATTGCTTTTTTCTAAAGAGACAATCAGTATTTAATAGTTTGGGGCTTTCCTTTGCCTTGATAATTTCAGTCAAATAATAAAATCTCAACATTCATTAGATAGGACCTTTTGAGCTCAAGTGTACAAAGAAGCACGAGTCATCTCTCTGACCCTACTATATCCATTTTCTGCTTGAAAACTTCCAGTATTTGATCAAGACTTCCAACACAGCACTTTGGTAGATTTCTAATTGTTGAGGCATTTTACATTGTTTTGAATTAAAATCTTCCTCTCTATAGTTCCCAGTAACTAGCTTGAGTTTTGACTTCAAAGACTATGCAATAAACATTGTCTTCTTCCTCATGACAACTTCCAACTTCTTGAAAAGAAAGATCATGCCCCACAATACATCTTCTCCAGAATAAATATTGAATGTTCTTTCAACCACCTGATATTTGTCATGATTTCATGCCCCCTCAGCCTCTTGGTAATAATCTTTTGTATGTCTTCCAATATTTGTAAAGTTCAAATGAGATAAACTATATTACTTTATTTAAAGACTCGGTGGTCTTTAAAGTGTATTCATTTCAGTTGTTATTACTATTGTTGTCCCCTAGACAGAAGGAAGCCATAGTTGCTTTCACAAAAAAATAGAACATATACATATGCCCTCAGGACACATATGCCCTTAAAAAAGTCAATTCAACATTTATTGTCTCCATATGAAAGTTGCTGGGCAAATGCTTGGGGAAATGACCCAATTATTGGCCTCAAGGAGCTTACAATATGTATTGATTCAATATTTTTAAGTGACCAAAAATAAAATAAAGACTATTGAAGATAAATGTCTTTGAAAGTATTGACAATGGTTTCTTATTAGTGAACTGTTAAATATATGTACTATATATGATATATGTAATATATAAACATAATAAATATTTGTATATATATCCATTCTTTTTTCCATATAATTAAGAATTCTCATTCTCTAGTATTCAGATCTCTTTTCAGTGCTAAAAGAAAGAAACAACAGAATTTCATGTGTTACAGTTGTGCCTTGCACTAACCTATTAATCTATCTCTACTGTTTTATGACTGTTTCTTATTGATTTCCTTTCTACTGTATTTCAGAACGTCCTAGAAAATACTGGTTACCTTAATAGAGGTTGTAAAAAGACCCCCCAAAAAAATTCTTTGCCATTTTTCTAAAGTATCAGGGTAACTTGATGAGCAGATACACACAAACCGCAAATATGAGCTAAATGAGCCAAGTGCTTATATCACGGTTTAATGGCAGCTCATGCAGAACGTTATTTTAATGATTTTGTTTTTCCACCAAAGTACAGTGCAGTGTGTGTGTGTGAGCCACGCCAAAAGGGCAAACTGACCCCCTTTAATCTCTAACGGATCTTTTATTAGCCTAATAAGGATCTGGTGTTAGACATCTGATGATGGCATGGTGTAATTTTAGTACTAAGAACCATTTGAATAACCATAACGGAGAGGCGGGAGAGAATTGGTAATAACAATTTAATGATCTAAAAATGAAAGGCAGGCAAAATGACCTAGCACACTCAGCAGCCCATCAATTTTACCTTCAGTTGGGATGCTGAAGTCTTTAAATCATAGATTCTCAAGCCAAATACCCAAAAACCCCTGCTCAGAGACCCTCCCAGAGGAGCTAGAGGTATAGGGGAAAATGAGGAGGAAAATAGTGACACTTTCTTTTTCTTAACAATTTACCTAAACCAGAGCCATGTATTGAATATCCATTAATGCATGCAACAGTAACGTTATCCTTGTCGATAGAAGGGAAAGAAACTCCAGGGGGTTGGGATACAATAGTGACAAGTTACAACTTACCTCACCATGATGTAAGTTCAAACATATAGAAATGAAAATATCTTAAAATAATATTTGATATGTGTGTAACTTTTCTGCAAACCTCAATTTATTAATTTCACAAATTTCAATGACTACATTTCTTCATCTTTTATAAGTGTATTATGCATTAAAATTTCATTCCCAGAACAAATTTCTCTGAAATTAGAAGTAGATACATGAGGAAGTTGTTCCAGGAAATTAATTGAGGGAGGAAATCATGTTTTTCATCTCAAAACCTGAATTACCCAACATAAGCCTAGGACTAATAATTAAAGTTATTACCAAGGGATGATCCCCAGTGACCCAGGAGAAATAGACTTATATAGTTAAATATGGACTATAAAGACCTACTGAAATCCAGAATTTTCAACTTCAATCATGTATCAGAGAAGTATTGCCCTGCCTTATCCCTATCTTCTTATTATTATATATTAAGTTTTGTGACTTGGTTTTCCCAGGACTTAATTCCCCTCATGTCCTGCATTTCTTCTTCCCGTGTGTGTACATATCATCTTCATTTGCATTTGTGTTCTTAGGAAAAATTATCACTGACAATAATAAAAAACAATGAGTTCATCTTGTAGCCACTGCATCATAAAGAAATCACTGTTGAAACCAAGCAAGAGATAGAGAACATTACAAGATGTAAAATGAATAATTTCAATTATATTAAATTAAAAAGAGTCTATACAAACAAAGCCAATGTAACCAAAAATAGAAGGGAAGCAACAAAATGGAAAAAAATGTTTATAACAAAAATGTCTGGAAAAGGTCTAATTTCTCAAACTTATAAAGAACTAAGTCAAATGTACAAGCAATAAAGCCATTCCACAGTTGACAAATGTTCAAGGGACGTGAATAGGTAGTTTTCAGATAAAGAAATCAAAACTATAAATAATCACAGGAAAAGTGTTCTAAATCCCTCCTGATTAGAGAAACGCAAATCAAAACAACTCTCGGGTGCCATCTCACACCTAGCAAATTGGCTGATATGACAGTAAAGGAAAATAATAAATGTTGGAGTGGATATAGCAAAATTGGGACACTAATGGTGGTGGAGTTGTGAATTGATCCAACCATTCTGGAAGGCAATTTGGAATTATGCCCAAAGGGTTTTAAAAGAATGCATGTCCTTAGATCCCAACAATACCATTCCTAGGTTTGTACCCCAAAGAGATGGAAAAAATGATTGTACAAAAATATTCATAGCCATGATTTTGTGGTGGCAAAAAACTGGAAAATGAAGAAGTGTCCATCGATTGGGGAATAGCTGAACAAATTGTGGTATATGATGGTGATGGAATACTATTGTGCTGTAAGGAATTATGAACTGCTTGATTTCTATAAAAACTGGGAAGACCTTCATGAACTGACACGGAGTGAAATGAGCGGAACCGAAAGAATATTTTACACAGTAACTGAAACACTGTGGGACAATCAAATGTAATTGACTTTGCTACTAGGAGTAATACAATGATCCAGGATAATCCCAAAAGACATATCCTTGTTCAGGATTTTACTAGGAAATTGGAAAGGAGAAAGTGGAAGAGAGGTAGTTACATGGTATGTTGACAGAGAGCATAAAACTTGAAATCAGAAGGACTTGAGTTTGAATTCTGCCTCAGACGTTGAATAGTTGTATGACCCTGGCCAAAGTTAAAGTCACTTAACCTCCATAAGCCTCAATTTCCTCAACTGTAAAATGAGGATTATACTAGCACCTATCTCACATGATTATTGTGAGAATGAATTGAGTTTACATATGTAAAGGGATATGTGAACTTTAATGTACTGTATAAATGATAGTTATTACTACTCATGTCAAGAGGAAATAGCATTTATATACATATATATATATATATGTGTGTGTGTGTGTGTGTGTGTGTGTGTGTGTGTATGAATGGACTATGAAGATGAGGAGATATAAAGTGTTTATTACATATATGAATAGAGATATAATATTTACATATAATAGTATTGTTATACAGTGCTATGAATCAGGCACTGTGCTAAGAGCCTTTACTATTATTATACCATCTGATCCTCAAAACAACCATGTGAGATAGGGGCTTTTAGTATCCCCATTTTATAGTTTAAAAAACTGAGGCAAATTGAGGTTCAGTGACTTGCCCAGCATCACACAGATAGTAAATGTCTGAGACCAAATTTGAATTCAGATCTTCCTGTTTGCAGGCTCTCCTCTGCTTGTCCCTATTTATGAATAGATAGCCAGACCAGTGAGTTACTAGTAGATCAGTATCCAATATGAGAATCATTGGATTCAGTTCTTTGTTTCCTAGTATGAATATAGGTTTGAATATGTTATCTATTATCAGTTTATTTAGGTCAGTGGCACTTTTATTCCCTCATTTTTTAAACCTTGGCTTATTTAATTTCTCTTCCTCTCTTTTCATATCTCATTGACTACCAAGTCCTGTTGATTCTGCCTCTCTGGCACCTCTTATATCCATATTTTTCTCCTTGTAGTTGTTCCCATCATCCTTTAATATTTGTTATTAACAAACCCTCATTTGAACTAACCTCTTAAAAGGGCTTCTTGCTTCCACTCTTTACCAACCTCCTGTCTAATATTAAAAAAATTAAATTTTATTTTCTTTCAATGAACAAGCACATCTCCAGTAGAGTCATGCCATGCCTCTTCTAAAAGATAACAAATAAAATCAAAATCAATGGAACGGTTCCCCAGTGATTGACAGAGTTAAAACTCCATAGCCCCCAAGGTAGAGACCCTACACACTTTGAGTTCATCCAGCTTATCTTTTCCATACATTCCACCATTCATTTTGTGTTTGAATGAATACAATTGTATTCACATTGTAAAAATGTGAATAAATAAAAAATTCTGCCCTATTGCCAAACTGGAACTATTCATATACACCCTGTGTGTGCTCTTCCAGGTCTATGTTTTTGCTCATGTTGCTTCTTATGCTCTCAATGTCCTTCCTCTCCTCATTGTCTATTGAATTAGCACCTGTCCATTTAGAGTCCTTTAAAATCACCTTCTGAACATATCTTTACCTGATTGCCCTCTCCATCTTTCCCCCTTACACTTCATATAGCATGTTATTTATAGCACAGTTTTATACCATAAAGTGTTATGGTTTCGAATTGCTATTGTTTGTAGTCATGTCCTCCTAGTAGACTATAAGCTCCAGTAGGTCTAGGACTGTGTCTAAACTCTGTATCTTCCCTAGTGCTTAACATAATTATTTTGTACATAGCAAATGCTTAATACATCACAATGAAAGAATGAATTGTCATGCTCATCAATAATTAGCAATGATTAAATATAAAGAAAGCTTTTAGCACATGATATCAGACTAAAGAAAAGTGAATTGAATAAATTAAAACAGAGGATAAACACCTTCTGTGGGAAAAGAACTGGGCCTAGCCCTGGTGACATCAACAGGCTTTGCCCTCAGAGAACTTACAAACCATCAAGGGAAACACAGGTACACGGGAAACTGTAAAACAAGTTTCAATAGTATTGGTTTCAATGAGTACAGTGTCATCTAAGAGTCAAGGAGTAGACAGCTATTGATGATAAGTTTCAAGAAAGAGAAGGGTAATGTGAATGGTTCCAGTTTAGCAGTAGAGTGACTTTTTTATATATTCATATATAAACTGAATAGTGGAATAAATGAAAAGGATAAGCTAGAAAGAAAGGATGAAATTGTGTAGGGTCTCTAAGTCCAAGCTATGAAATCTGAACTTTATTTGTTAGGCAATAGGGAGCCACTGATTTTGTTAATTTTTTTTTAGAGGAGGTATGACTATGTTGAATATGTGCTTGTTAATTGAAATAAAATAAATTTTTTTAAATTTAATTGTTAAAAAAGTAATTTTAAAAGTTTTTTAAAATTTTCATCTGAGTTGAGTCGTAAAATAAAGGAAATATTTTAACAGGAAGAAATGTGGGGAAATACCATTCTACTCTATCATATTCAGGAAAGAATAAAACAAGATTAAGGAACAGAGAGCATTCCCATTTGACATAAACATGAAATGTGTGAAATTATACCCTAAGAAAGTTTTTTATCATGAGTTTACAGCTAGAAGGGATTTTAGAGCTCATCTATTTCATATTGAAGTTCAGAAAGATTAATTTATTCAAAGTCAGGCAGATAATAAATGATGTTAGGTTGGAGTTAGATTATGAGTTGAATGCCAGGCTAAGGATGCACTTTATTTTGATGGTGTTAGCACTAAAATTGCTTCCATTATTGGTCCTTTGTTGAAATAATTGTTCTACTGAGAAATTTGTGAGTGTATGAATAATAACAAAGTACAATCCTTTGAAGGTTTCCCAAAGGAGACATGCTAATTCAAAAAGATCTTTTAGGTTTTGAAACTGATATTTCATTACCAGTTAGTGAAAATTTATTCACGATGTTAGTTCCCTTCTTTTGGATCACCTGTACTTTGATTCTTTAGAAATGGTAGTGTTACATCGTTTATAGCCAGATAATATAATCTGAGCTTAACTCACAGAGACATACATTTTCTTAACAAAAGGGTCTGCCATTCTCATAAAGGATATCCTACATAAAGTCTAAATGAAAGAAGATTCCTTTTAGAAGGGGCAGTTCTACAAATACTGGAGATATAAGAGAAGAAACTCATATGAATTGATATAGAGTGAAAAGAACGTAACTAAGAAAATAATTCCTATTATAATAATATTTCCAAGACAAACAACTTTGCAAGACTTAGGAACTCCAATCAATGCAATGACTAACCACAATTCCAAAAGATTCACAAAGAATCGTGCTACATATTTCCTGGTAGAGAGATGAAGATTCAAAGTATAAACAGATTTTTTTTACATAGCCAAAGGAAGTTAATTGTTTCTCGATAGGAGGGAGTGGGAAAGAGGAAATGTGAAATTATTAACTTTTTTATTGTTTGGGAGGTAAGTAAAAATGATCTAGCTTTCCCCCCTCCTATTCAGTTCTGGTCCCAACTCATTGTCCATCAGAAGTAGCTGTCCTGGATATATGTACTGATGTATTACACATCTAAATTCATGTTTTAGAACATGGCATTGTTGAGCCACTTGACTTTTCTGTGTGGATTCACTAGCTTTTGAGGGGCCTTGGAGCTATTGGAAAAAAGTCCTGTGATGGTCCAAGACTTTAGACAATCAATATAATCCATAAAATATAGAACTGTAGCTCTGGAGAACTGCCCTTCTTTCTAAAGGAAATCCTCTTCCATTTGTACTTTTCATGGGATAGATATCCTCTATGAGAGTGACAGAAACTTTTGTTAAACATATACATGTCACTATGAGTTAAGCAGAGCTCAACTTGATCCCTATTAAAATTTTGAAGACCAATTCCTTTCTTATTCTACTTGTTCTCCCAGTTTTATCTATAAGTGCTCCTAAGATTGCCTGACTTAGTTGGTTATTAGATCAATCTGTTTGCAGACTAGATTGTCCCTAACATGCATTTTGCAGCCTTGTGGCTCAAGAGCTAAAGCTCTGAACTTAGAGTCAGATAAACCTTAATTCAAATCCTGCTTCAGATATTTAAATGTGACACTTGGAAAGTTACTTAACCCTTATTAGCCTCAGTTTCCTTATCTGTAAAATGAGGATAAAAATAGCACCTACTTTATATGAACATCTAAAGTACTTTGCAAACCATAAATTACTACATAAATGCTAGCTTCAACAATAATGCTGCTGTTCGTAATAGTCTAAAAATGAACTATTACTCTGAATTATCATTGTCTTTGGTTGCCATACCTCCCTATGTGAAAAGATGATTGAGTGTTTGCTGACTGAGATAATTTTATAGGCAGTTTCAGATATTAAATTGTGGAGTTTATTTTATACAGGCATGAATTCTCTAATAAGTAGCATTAATCAGAATTATTATCTTGTAAACATTTCTCTATTTTTCAAATCCAAAAACTTATTTATATAGATATAGAACTGTTGCAGCTATATTTAGTGTATTCTTGTCTTTATACTTTCTTCTAATTGTTCTAACCAGTCCATGGCCTTACTGATGATTCTAAAATGACTCACATCAATAGCAAATGTTTTTCTGATCATCAATAAATAATTCATTTCATTTTGGTAATGCTAACTCTGCACAGAGCCTTTCCATTCTCTCCTTGAAGAAAGCATTCATTGCATATAGGCTGAAGAGGTCTTTGATTTTACTTCAAATCTCTAGTCTCTTTCATTTCTTAATCCTGAGCCCTATTTTATAATTTCTTTCAATCCTTTCCTTGTTGGTCTTGATAGTAAAGTCAACACATCTCAAAATATATGTTGATCCAGCTTAATAATACATCAAATTCTTTATAGAATCCACCCCTTTGTGAAGAACCCATGCCCCATCCTTCCATTTGGCTCCAAATGTCTTCTGATTTCATTGATGCAATCATGCTTATATGGATATGGTTTGATTCCTCCATAAGTGTTTTGATTCAATGGCCTTTGGAAATGAGTTAGTTTGTATTTAGTCAGGCTGTGCTTCAGACACTGTTCTAATTTGCTAAAATTTACCATAGTATGCAGTCTGCAGACATAGCCATCAAGAGCCTTGGATTCCACATCAGTAGAGGAGTTTTCAAAAGCCTTTTCCTCTAATGGGAAAAGTTGAAGATAATTTTGGCCATCTAATTCAAGAAGACGTGCCTGAAATAACTACACATACACAATTACTAGGGGAAAGCCTGACACTCACAATTTTGGTTCAACTTTGGTATAAAATGTGTCACTAATAAATTATTTAACAGTTAACCAATGGTTTGTATATCCCTAACTTATCAATGATAAGCAACAAGGATTCAGAGCTCCATATCAAAATAGGTCTGATCAGTAGGGCTAGGTGTGGTGACTCAACTGGTGTTCAGGCATCCAGCAAGGCTAAGGGGCCTGAACTCCATGTAAATAGGATTTTTTTTATAACTTCAGATGACCAGAAAGTCACCTCAATATAGTCAGTGGCTACTAGAAACTATGCTAAGGAGGAAGTGGCTAAACAAATCATGAGGGCAGCCTTATTACCCTTTAGGGGAAATTAATCCATATAGAGGGAAGGGGAAGGTATGGGCTAATTCATATTGGGGAGAAATGCAGGAAATCCTACTCCTATCACAGGAATGAATTATGCCAATGATTCCTATACTAAAGCTTAATGGTAAATTGAAACGATGAGACTGCAAGGGCACTCAATTGGCTTCAACAGTTAAATAGACTATAAAGAAGGGTAGCATGTCAGGCAATTAAGAGTAACTTACAAAGTCACCTGCTCTTATGAAAAAATGATGACAAGAAAACATAATATGAAGAATTAGGTCTAAAATATGAATGAAAGAAATATTTTTCTTGGACCACTACAATAGCTGAAATTGAGATATTTGTTATATAAATATCTGCCAGAACATGATGATAACCTGGCTGATGAGTATACCTTAGTTGGATAATAAATAAAATCGATCCATTATGCTGTGGAGGTGTGTTGTTTATGTATGATAGAAGGGAGCCTTGGTGTAATCTATGAAAATGCTGTCACTCTCCAGTAGCATTTAAGCCTCTTGACAACTGGAACCATTTAGCTTTAATCTTTGTATTCTCAATGCCTAATAGAGTAACTTGCAAATAGTGATAAATAAATATTTGTGGAATTAAAATTAATCATTTCCCTTGAATTCCTTTGTGTTTTCTATGCTTTGGATATCTGTAATATTTTTATGTTTACTCATGGTGAAGGTCTATTACTAATGCCAATGCCATGTAAGGTCTTTGTCCTATTCATTGCTTCCCTTGATTTTTTTCTCTTCCTTATGTCATTCCTTCCATTAACAGCATATCCAATCCAGAACTATGATTTAATTGGAATAAGGAATTAGTAGTGAGGAACTCCCTCTACAATTTCTTTTTGTAAGCAACTAACAGTAAGCATAATGAAATCCTGTATTCTTGTGTATTCTGTATGTTTAATTCAGTTTTGCAACTCTATGGAATATTGGCTGTGAACAATTGTGATTATGAGTGAGTGTGTGTGTGTGTTTTCAGCTTTTTTGACCAAGTCACTAATCTCCCTGGACCTAAGGTTCTCATTTGCAAGAAGGGAGAAGGGATTATACTTGATGATATCTGAGGCCCTTTCCAATTCTAGGACTGGAAGTGATAAAAGTCCAAGGATACTGATTTTTCACCTACATATCCTAAAGACTAATGAGGACTAAAATATGAGGGAAAGAAGTATTTTTTTCTTTGAGAAAAAGTAATATTTCAGTCTTTCTACATGTGTCCTCAGCACCTCATTTAGTGACCAGCACATGATAGGTGCTTAAAAAACTCATGTTGATTGATTGATACCAATGCAAGTTGATAATCTTAAAAAGCTGCCTAGGGACACTGAGAGAGTTTGTTAGCTCCCACCAATACTTCTTTTGCAACCTGCAATTTATTTTCCAATAGAACAAGGCAAACAGATTTGAAAAAAACATAATATCTAGGCCAAAAGAGGAAATGAATGAGTCATAAAAATATTCCCAAATGACTGTCAGCTTTATATTTGATCCTGAGGGAAGTAATCATTCTGACTTCCAATATGTCACTCTGTCGCCTGCAATATGGAGGGGGAAACATCAGTCACTCATAGAAAGCTGCTGAGGAAACCTGTCCAACTTTGGAGAACAGTGGACTTTTCTATATGAGAACAAGACAGTCACTGAAACTCTAGCAGTCTTGAGGACCATCTTGGAGGAGAAATAGGATCACTGAGTTCTCCCAGGCCCCTAAGTCCTGGTAGGTCTTGAGAGTATTGACTTACCATCAGGGGGAGAAAGTTGTCATGTTTCCCAGATCTTCCTGGGCAACCCCCTTTTGACTCTATGACTGATTCTTATCTTTCTCAAGGCTTCTGGCCTGATTTGTTATACTTAGAAAGCTGCTACTGCTCTACTCCAAACAACAATAGTTCTCAAAAAAATGTGAGCATCATTTTGAAAAACTGTGAACCATCCACTAGGATCTTTCTTTAATCAAAATAGAGAAATAGAATGGTAGAATGTAGGGAGTGCCAAATAGATAAATCTAGAGTTGATTGAAAGCCTACACAGAAATGTAATAGTAATTCCAAGGCATATAGGCAGAAAAAGTGGAGACAGAGATTCAAGTGCTGAGGTCTTAATTTCAAAGCCTGGCATGTCAGTTAGTCAGTAGCATTTCTTGAGTATGCACAGTGTATAAACTATACTGCTTGGCACTATGGAAAAGAAGAAAGAACCAAGGGGTATGGTCTGTGTCATTAAGGAGTTTACAGTCTAGTTTAAATGACAGAATACACACAAATAAAAGGGTGCAGCACTTGCAAAACAATAAATTTACCAAGTCAATGCTTGCCAAGATCTGGAAGAGGGATGAACCTAGCCTGGATATGTGGATCATTTTGACCATGATGGAAACAAGGCCATCCATGCAAACTATTTGCTTACTCTGAGAATTTTTATGTATTCTATAACATGGAAAAAAACACAAAAGACTAGGGGCAAGAAAAGTATCATTTTTGCTCTTATATTCAGAGGGTTAAACCTGTAAAGGATCTAAGACCATCTTGTCGAATCCCCTCATTTAATGGATGAAGAATCTAAGAATCCAAAAGGTTAAAAATTGCTCATGGTTACATAGTTTGCAACTAGCATATCCAGAATTAGAACCAAGATGCTCTGACTCTGAATGCAGTAAACGTTCCACTCTATTACACTGTCAGTGATGAATGTTCTTGTCATATAAATGCCTCACCACATTGGTCTTCATGAAATACCATCTACACAGTCTTTCAATAAGCCCCTAGGATGTGATGATTAGGAAACCTTTGCATAAGGCTGTATGCCCTGTCTCTGGTTTATATAAATATATATGTATATATATATAATATTAGCAATACTAATACTAATATAAACATATAATTTTCCATCCTATCTTCCTCCATTGTTTTCCTAAAATTTCTCTACCTTAACATAACCACTCTCATCTCCACTCATTCCTCTAACTTGCTTATCCCCCAGGACAATTTCTTTTGCAATATATTTATTCTATGACAGGCAGCATGGCATAGTGGGTAGAGGGCAAGTCATAGTGTCTGAGAAAGATCAGAATTCCGAATCCTGACTCTGACAGAAAATGTTTGTGACTGAGGGAGAGTCATTTAATTTCTCAGTATTCTAAGTAACTCTCTAAAACTTTTAAATAACAATAACTAACATTTATATAGTGCTTACTATGTGCTAAGCGTTTTGTCATTTCTGTCTTATTTGATTCTCATAACAATCCTGAGAGGTGGGTGTTAAAGCATTCATTCCATTTTACAGTAGAGGAAACTGAGGCAAAAAAAGGTTAAGTGACTTGCCCGAGGTCACAAATCTAGAAAATATCTGAGGCTAGATTTGAACTTGGGCCTTCCTGACTCTAGATCCTGTACTGTACCACTTAGATACCGATTATCAAAAAATCTCAATCTGCAGCAGTGGAGGGAGCTTCCATTCCAGAAGCTCCACCACACGAGTGAAAACAAGATGTATTCTAGGCTTCTAAAAACGATTTACAAAGTTGAGAAACAGAGCAGACTTTGACTCATCTTTACTTATACCCCATACTATGAAGATAGCTCTGATTCATCAGCTTGATATCACTGGCACACACTTATTAGGAGACAGGAACCCTCTGCTAAATATACAAACCATTCAACTGAAAAAGGAAGTGTCAACACAGTCGACCAATTTGCCAGTCATGGGTGGAAATTAGCCAGGTCCCCAGACATTAGCCATGACAATATTGTTGAGTGCAAAGTGTCATTGGTCCTCAAGAAACAATAACTAATGACAAGTCACCAAAGCACAACTTGGAGTCAAATTATTTTTGAAATGATGAAAGTGCAGATGTTAACAATTAAATTATGTCACAGTCTCATAATATACTAAGCATACAAGAAATGCACAAATTTTCTCCACTTGAATAACTAGTGCTTAATGCTTATTGGAGAAATTAACCTTGTTGTTAGGCATTACCGGACAAGTCTTAGGACAAAAGCAGTGTTTTGATACACAGTGTGCAGATATATACTTCTCCCAAGTAGAAATAATAAAGATGACGAAGTCGGAAAGTGGAAAATGATCTGTTTGGCAGGAGAGACTAAAAGAAAATAAACTTCCAAGTACAAGGAAGCCTGCAGTGATTAAGCGGCAACATGAATAAAATAAAAGGATACAAAGCTATTTTCTGGAAAAGGCAGAAACAAACCACACATGGCCAGACAATCAAAGTATTCGGAGACCTCCTAAAGTGCACTTTACTCCAAATTTGAGAAAATGCTCCCTAGCCAAGTGCAAGGTATGGAACTCACTCTGGTTTGTTGCTGGCTTCATTTGTACGAACTATAAATTGTGATGAAGAATGCCAAGTGTGCAGTTTTGTGATGTTAATGACACATTAGGGAAATATAGGGAATGTGAGGACTTGGGACCATTCCTGTTGGATTTCAATCATAAGAAAAAGCTGGAGTTCCTACACAGGTCACGAATGGCTATTTCCAATGAATGATATCTCTTGCTAATCTCACGAAATATCAATCATCTCCAAAATGAAGCCACCAAAGGAACCTCTAAGTAGCCAGTCAGAGTGAGTAGGAAATCACCCAATTTTTCTTTTTTTTCTTTTTCTTTTTTGGCAAATCAGTCTCCCTAAGCAGCATCTTGCAGGTTAACCCTGTAGGAGAAGGGGGCTTCTCTGGTAATTACGAAAGTATCAATTTAATCCTGGCTTGTGCTTTTTCCTTTTACCAGATTAGCAGGAATATGTTGAAATTAGAACAAATGGCAACACCTACCACTAACATGGGAAGACCTCGCAAGCATGACTTGTCTTCTCTATTTAAAATTCTCTAGCTCCACTTCAACCTCCCAAGCTACCTTTGAAGGCAGATTTATGTGCTTTAAATACAATTTTGGCATATTGCAGTCTCAGCAGGAGATTGTAAACAATCAAAAACCAAAGGAAGGCAGTCCACAGCATCTTACTCTGATGACAGCCAAGAGGCACCTGCATGTGTGTTCTGGTGAACTCAAGAGTAGTAATAAACTTCATTAGGGTGTACCACACCAAACCTACTGCAACCTGCTTCCCAGGAAAATTCACTATACTATGTTTAAAGGGCTATAAGACTTTAAAGACTTGCCTCTCTTTTGTAATGTTTGGCTTCCTCCCTTGTTTCATGCTGGAGATATGAGGATGGCATCATTTTGGTACAGATTATTTTTCTACTTTGAAAGGCACATTTTAAAGTAAAAAAAAATAATGCAAATTCAGTTGGACTTCTTAAACCTTCTATAATCTGACTTCCACCTACCTTTGTAAGCTTATATTTTGCATTTCTGCACTCTTTGTTCCAATCAACCCCTGCCTACTAGCCATGGCATTCTAACTCCACCCTTTGCACAGATGGCTCCCCATGTCCAACATGTGCACCCTTCTTGTCTTTACTTCACTGAATACCTAGCTTCATTCAAAACACAGTCTATGTACCAAATACCTACAAAATAGGCTTCTTGATTTCCCCAGTTCTTAGCATTCTCTTCCCTGTCCTTTGCCTTTCTTTGTACATTCACGTTGCTAAACTTATGTCTAACACATGGCAGATAATTAATAAATGCTTACTCATTGATGAGCTTGAGCCAAAAAGACGAAATGGTGACTCCCTCTACCCTCCCCATTTCCATCTTGGAAGAAAGTGAATTTTCCTGTTCACTGGTCAATCCATTTACTTCCTGTTTTGTCTTTTTGAGGTTTTTTGATAGGAATCTGGGTTTAGAAGTTTTGTTTCTGCCTTAATGTTTAATTTCATTTCTTAGTTATTTCAATTATAATCAACAGGGTTAACTGTTTATTGTCTGGTCCTCCCTTTCTTCTATTCCCTCCTAACTTCATGGAAAAGGGTAAAGCTGAATCCTCCCAAATTATGCCTGTTTCCTTCTACAGACAGCTGAGAGGCTGAATTGACCTTCTCTTACTCTTACTCTTCTCCTCTCCTTCCTCAGAGAAGGAAGATCTAGTCTAAAGAACATCAGCTTTTTACCTCTTTTCCCTCCCTACTTCCCACTGTAACCTTAGCAAGTGAAAATGTAGTAAGGTAGGCCTTATTACAGCAAGACACCTTAAGCTTTGTCTGGGAACAAAAGGAGAGCCCCAAGTTCAATTTAAAAGTCTGCCTTTGGGTGGTTTATCCAAATGTACAAATGATTAATAAAATCATAACAGCTTGTAAAGCCCCCAGACAGCCTTTAGCTATCAAGCTGGAAAAAAGCTAATTAAATACTGAATAGCCAGTGGTTCTCTTATTACAACCTCCAGCAAGGCAAAACATACACTACATAGCCTCTCAATATCAACCATAGATTTTATATAAGAAGTTCAAAATCAGAATAAAATACAGCGTAAGGGGAAATGCCAAAACAAACCATATAGAAAAAGCTCCTGGCAGCACTCCAGCATAGGAAGAAAAGACATGTCAAAGAAAGTGACAGTGTCCTCTGTTTTTAAATGTACATCACCAAATAGGTTCAGTCTGAATTCTTCAACCTATAAAGTAGAAGTTTCTTCTAACACCAATCTACCTTCTATTCTTGGTCTGCTCTCTCAAGAGATGTACCACAAAACTTTGTTAGTGACCCAATTCCCATCCCAGTCTCTCTTGATATTATTTCTTTGCTCTATTCTATATCTCTTCCACATCTACCAAATTGCAAACCTTTTAAAATCCCCTGCTTTGTTACCCTGCCATTTAGCAGCCATGAGGAATCTCAATCTTTCTCTATGATGGTGAACTACAGATCTCCTGATAATTGGCTATATTCCACCTAGGGACACAATTTGATCTTGGGTTGATTATACTATTTAAAAAGCTTGTTGGTGAAAAAACCTGAATTTCTGGTAGCACAAGGAGACTAAAAGAAAGAGGAAGTCTTTCTGCAAAGATGAGAGACTTTTTTGTTTAGTAAAGCTGGGATGGAGGTGACTGCGCACAGAGAGCAACTCTTGGGGCTGTCTTCCAGAAAGGGTCTCCATTTCCTTGAATTTCTCCTCCCATTTTTCCTGGTACTCTCCTTTGAACACTAACCACATTTGACCTTATATCATGAAAATATTTCTATTCTCTAATCACCTTTCTCCCTCCCTTTCAATTCAATTAAACAAGCATTTATTTGTGAGAGCATAACTAGGAAGAATGTGAATTAAGGATGGAGAAGGTGGCTGAAATCAGATTGTATAAAGCCTTAAAAATTAAGCTGAAGAGCTTGTATGTACTTTAACCTAAATCAAGAAGGAGTTCCTGGAGGAACTGTTCCTAAGTGATAAAGTGATAAAGGAGATATGAGAATTATGACCTACACAGCAAAACTAAAGGGAAGAAAAAAACACAACAGAATCTACTTTAGCAAGCAAAGAAACAAAAGAGATTATAATTTATTGGAAATGCAAATACACAGAAGTAAAGGAAATCTAAAAGAATAAAGCAAAAAAAATTAAAAGAAAACTTGCTCACTGTGGAAGCAAAATATACTGACTTTGAAGACAGGATACAAAGAGAATTAAGAAGCTTAAGCTTCCCAGAAGAAAACAGGACAAAACATATTAGCACCACAATGAAGAAAAAGAGAACAAAACTGCCCAGAACTTCCAAACAGAGAAAATGAAATTCCAATTGAGAAAAATTCACAGTTTACTCCCATGGCATACAGTGGTTAAATTTAAAATTCAATTCAAAAGAAACAAATTTTTCAAGCAACCAGAAAGAACTTCAAATACAAAATAAAGGACATTTGAATAACACAAGAATTTTCCCTGTCCCTTGTTTAATACTGATCAAATTCATGACAATATTATATTACTTCATTAATTACAAAACAGAAATTGAAATAGCCTGGATGAACAATATCAGAAACAAGTGAATATAGCAGCCTATTAACATATATACCCAAGAATATAAAACTACTATAGGAAGCACTCTCAGTTGGATAGAATCCTGAGGAAAACTAAAAGTTATAAAGCATAAGTCAGATTTAGAGTAACATCTTATATCCCAATAAGCAAAATCAGCTCCAAATGGATGTTATACCATTTTCTAAATTTTATTTTTAAAAATTTGTTCACTATATTTTTTCCATGGTTACATGATTCATGTTGTCTCCCTTCCCCCTTCCAGAGTTGACAAGCAATTGCATTGGGTTATACATATATGTCATTCAAAACCTATTTCCATATTATTCATTTTTATAATAATCTTTTAGAATCAAAGCCCAAATCTTCTCCCCACCCTTATGACTTTTTATGTGATATAATTTACTCCACTTTAGTTCTCTTTTACATTTCTCTTAGTACTATACATTTTTATCCCTAGTTTTGTATTTTACACATCTTCCTAAACAGTTTACTACCAGACCTTCTATGTATACTTCTTCTAAGTACTATAATAATAATATCAGTTTTTAAGATTTACAGATACCATCTTTCCTTACAGGAATATAAACAATTCATCCTTATTGGAGCCCTTACTTTTTTCCTCTTCCTTATTTACCTTTTTATGCTTCTCTTGACTTTTGTATTTGGACATCAGATGTTCTGTTTATGTCTGGTCTTTTCTTCAGGAATGCTTGGAAATCTTCTATTTCATTAAATTACAATACTTTCCCCTAAAAGAATATAGTCAGTTTTGATGGGTACGTGATTCCTGGTTGCAAACCCAGTTCCCTTGTCTTCTGGAATATTATATTCCAAGCCTTCCAGTCTTTCAATGTGAAAGCTGTCAGATCCTGTGTAATCCTTACTGGTGGTCCATGATATCTGAATTGTTTCTTTCTAGCTGCTTGCAGTATTTTATTCTTGGCCTGGGAGCTCTTGAATTTGACTATAACATTCCTGGGAATTGTCATTTGGGGATTTATTGCAGGAGGTGATCTGTGGATTCTTTCAATGTCTGTTTTGCCCTCTTGTTCAAGAAACTCCAGGCAGTTTTCTTGGATAATTTCTTGTAATATGATATCTAAGCTTTTCAGTCATGACTTTCAGGTCAATTCAATTCAAGACAATAATTCTTAAATTGTCTCTTCTGGATCTATTTTCTAGGTCAATTATATTTTCAATGAGATATTTCATGTTTTCTTCTACTTTTTCATAATTTTGATTTTGTTTTATTGTTTCTTGATGTTCATGAAGTCATTAGCCCAATTCTAATTTTAAGAACTCAATTTCTTCCATGATCTTTTGACCTACCTTTTTCCATTTGGTCCATTCTTCTTTTCATATCACTCTTTTCTTCCTTTGATTTTTCTGGTTTTTAGGACACTGTTTTCTTCATTTGATCTTTATATCACATTTTCCAGCTGACCAATTTTTCTTTTTAAACAGTTGTTTGCTTTTTCCCATTTTTCTTCAACCTGCCTAATATTTTTTAATTCTTTTTTGACTTCTTTCAAAATATGAGCCAATTTCCAGTTGTTTTTGAGGTTTTGTTCGTAGTTCCTTGCATCCCATCATCCTCTGTTGTTTCTGTTCTCTGGTATTTTTCCAAAGTAGAAACTTTGGATTCTTACTTTCTTTTTCTGTTGTTTACTCATTTTCATGGACTTTTGTTTTTGTTGTTTGGTTGGGGGGTTTTGGCTATGGGCTATAAAAGCTCTCCTCCGTTGGTTTACTGGATTAGGCCAGTTAAGCTAATCTGCCCCAGGGCTAAGTTTTCAATGTAGCCTGCTGCTAAGGCCCATAGGTGCCAGCCAGATAGACCCCAGGTCCTCCTGGCCAACTGTTGGGACCTTGAGGGGTGTGTCTGAGGTGTTCCTCCACTGGTGCAGCCCCCATCCTAGTGTCCCAAAGTTAGCCTACACCTGATCATAGATCACAGCTTCGTAAGTGATGGTGGGTGTGGTGGAGGTCAAACAAGGCTTCTCTGTGTGCAGTTTTGTTTCCAGTCCCTATCTTTATCCTGTGAAAATTTACTCTCTCTCTCTGCCTGTTGTTCAAGTTGTGTTTAGCAGGGGAAACCTGTGACTCTGTCTTGTTGTTGAGTTTGGTTCCTGTTGTTTTTAGGTGCTTTTTAAATATTGGCATGGAAAACTGGTCAAGGCAATTTCAGTTTTTTCTGCTATGAGCTGCCATCTTCTGTGAGACTCCCATACCATTTTTAAAAAGTAGAAAAGAATTGAAGGTAACCTTCTCCATTTGGAGTAGAAACAAAACTCATAAACAATAGATTGAGCAGAACACAAAAGGCGAAATAGAAAATAGATACTCCTTGTTATACAAAATTAAAAAGCTTTTGCATGAGCAAAGTTAGAATGATATAATAGAATGGTCAAACTTTCTTTTGCTTTGAATATCTATAATACAGTGTGATATATATTAAGAATTAACATAAACACATAAAACCAAGTATAATTCCTCAATAGAAAATATTCCAAAAGGCTACTAACTAATAAGAGAAATCAAAATCAAGGCAACTCTGAAATTATTACCTCACACCCTCAAAAAGGCAAAGGTAATAAAAATTTTAAATAGTGTTGGAAGAACTATGGAAGACAGGGACCAAAATAATAATGATGATCATAATAATATTTGTAGAGCTGTGAACTTACTCATTCTTAAAATAATTTATAATTTTTAGAAAATTCATCACCAAGCCTTTTACCCTTTGACATAATTATCTCACTACTATATATACACCCATAAGGAAGTCAAAGGAAAAACCCCAATATACACTAAAACATTCATAGTAATATTTTGTGGGAGCAAAAACTTGGGAGATGGGGAGACAAACAGCCATCAGCTCAGGAATGGCTGAGCAATTAATGACGTGAACATAATAGAACATTGTTGAAACATAATAAATAACAAATATGACAAATTCAGAAAAACATGAGACTTGAGAACAATATACAATATAACTGATGGCAATGAAAACAAAACTAAAAGGCAGGTAAATACAGATTATGTGCGACAGCCAATTTTGGTCCCAAAGAAGTAATATTCAAACATATCTTGCCCCTCTAAAAAGAAAAGTGATATAGCTAAGTCATGGAATGTTGCCTATTCTATTAGATGCAGTCACTATGTCAATGGACTTGGTTCAAATGTTTTCACTAATTATCAGGGAGAGTTATGGGAATGGGGTTAATAGGGAAGAAAGAGTTGACTTGAAAGCAAGGCTTCCGTAAAACATTTTTAACAGTGTATTTCATGTAACACCTTCTACTGAACTCCAAAAGAGTAGCTTTAAAAAAAATTATTTTTCATTTACACTAAATCTCAGCGGCAGCAATGGCTATACTTTCTTTCCAGCATTCTATAGAAAGACAACAGCTAATGCATCAATCTGCTACAGGAGCAGGGTGGAGTTCAGATCCAGAGCTCATTATGCTTGGCAGAAAGGCAAGGCAAGGGCAAAAATTCTGAGCCAAACAAGAAAGGGAATTGAAGGTCAGGGCCTCTGAAGCTATTCCTTAATCAAAATATGGTTCAGCAAGCCAGAAGGATGAATGATTCATCTTGGCGATGTCATAAATGCCTTACTTAGAACAGCCAAGAAAATTCAAGTCTTTGGAAGACTACAGATTATTTTTCAAAATAGAGTTAGCCTAGTCTATCTGCTTCTTTAATATTCAAATTCTTGGTGCAACTAGGAGCAAAATAGGGAGGAACCATTCCTTCACAGTTATCAAATGGATATCTTCTGATCTCCATTTGGTCCTTGATCCATTCTATTCACTCACAATTGTTATGTCTGTCTAAGGGGCTTTATCTTCACTCCTAGGAAGTATTCACCCCTGGGAAGATATTTTCCTGTCATTTCTTTGTTCTAAAGGCTCAAATTAAAGACTACAGTGGTCACTCTGCAAATTCCTTGCCAACTACTCAGAAGGAGACATGAGATTTAATCAATTAAAACATCTGGAAATCTCCAAGCCTACTGAAAGGAGAGAATAATTTTTTACAATCTTCTCTGAATATTTTGTAGCGGGAACAGAAATTCTCCTAATCAAAATGATAAATAAATTACACTAAGCTCACCTGTGTTACCATATGTAATGTGTCATACATTTATGTGTGTATATGTATTGGATATATATATATGTGTGTGTGTGTCATATGACTCCTCATCTGAGAGAATTGTATGTGTAAAAATATACAGAGTGTAATGGATCCAGTTTATGCTGTCTCAAAAAAACTCAACTGTTTATGAGCATTTAAATCTTGGAAATGAGCAAAAGTTACAAATGAGGACTTGGTTTATTGTATTGTTGATTGTAGAAACTTAAAAGAGGGATAGATAAAATGTTAATATGCAGATTAAACTGTAAAATGTGTTGTGGATCCTTTTTTTTTTTAGAAAACCAGTTTACCAGCACATTCCTGTAAGTACACATACATACACGCATTCACATACAAGCACACACATGTATTTTTAAAAACAGTCTACCTATTTTTTATACCTATAGGCACAACAAAGAAAATTTTACATATACATGCATACACATATATGTACAACCACATATATAGAGATAGATAGATAGATAGATAGATAGATAGATAGATAGACAGACAGACAGACAGACAGAGACATATTCAGGAGAGATAGATAAGAGATAGAGAAACTGATGTTTTACCAGATCTGTGTAGATCTGTGATTATATCAGGTTAAAGATTTCCTGTTGCAGAACTTTCTCCACAGATATAAACTGATACATAGTCTACGACAGATAATCTTAGAGAATTGACTGGGTACTAGGACATTTAGTGACTCACCCCATGTCACACAGCAAGTATGTTTCACTGATCAAATTGGAACCCAGGTCTTCTTGCCGTCTCATAAAAAGCCGTTGCTGCCAACCAGACCTGTTCTTTGCTCTGTGTGTTTGTTTATAATGTTTTCTTCACCTAGAATTTATTTCCCCTCCTTACTGTTTTATCCAGTTCCTAGCCATCCCACCTGAGTCCACAGGGATTTCTCCCTCCTATGATCTCTTCAAACTTAGTCTATATTACTTCTTTGACATTTCATCACAAAAGAACTGAGTTTAAATTCTGCCTCTGACATTTACTGCCTATGGGCATTTAGAAAAGTCATTTAATCTCTTTGGATGCAATTTCATTGACTGTATAATCTAAAGAATTTAAACTGGATGACCTCTGAGGTCCCCTCTGGCTCACGATCTATGATCCCAGAGGTAGCTAATAGAATGGTAGATAGAGATCCAAGCCTAGAAATGGGGAGGTCATGGATTCAAATATGGCCTCAAACACTTCCTATGTGACCCTGGGCAAGTCATTTAACCCCCATTGCCCAGTGATTCCCAAAGTGGGTGCTACCACCCCCTGGTGGTTGCTACAGCAATCCATGGAGGCAGTGATGGCCACAGGTATATTTATCTTTCCTATTAATTGCTATTAAAAAATTTTTAATTAATTTACAGGGGGATAAGTAATATTTTTTCTGGAAAGGGGGCAGTAGGCCAAAAAAGTTTGGGAACCAATGGCCTAGCCCTTACTGCTCTTCAGCCTTGGAACCAATATATAGTACTGATTCTAAGATGAAAGATAAGGGTTGTTGTTGTTGTTTTTTTAATTTATGATTCCAAGATTCCAACATCAATGTTCTTATAATCCTATATTGCTTTTCCTATCCATCAAAAATCCATGATTACATTGGTGTGGTTAACCACTTTGTGATGTAGGTCACAACTTCTCCATTTCCAAGTAAAAAGGGTTTTATGAAATGTTGTGAACAAGGTAGCAAGGCTTCTAGCAATGAGCTCTCTGAATTTTTGCTAGGCTAACTGGTGGTCAATGGACATGCAGTCCATCCATGTGCTCATGTTCAAGGCTTTACAAGGCCAGTTAGAACTGCCAGAGTTTGCCCTCTATTATTGCTTTCATAGTCTTTACTACAGTGAGGCATCAGAAGATGAATTTAGTGTAAGCTTTTACAGGATTTATCTTTAGCCAAGAATGTAAGTGTCCACTTTCCATTCCTCAATCCAAAACAACAACAACCAATTTTAGGGAAAAAATTCCAGCATCTTAATTACTCAAGACAAGGAAAGAGTGACAGAGAATAGAAGAATAGAAAACACAAATGGGCAAGAAGCAATAGAATCGGGATGCAGAATGAGATGTACATTTTTGGACATGGCCAATATGGAAGTCTATTTTCCTTGTTTGGGCATGTTTGTTATAAATGTCTTATTTCTCTTTTACCTTATTTTTCAGCTGAAGATAAGAAATATAAGAGTAAAGTTAAATGTTTGTTAATTGAAAAAAATTAAATTAAATAATTTTGTACAACCTAAATGGGGCCAATTTCAGTTTAAAGTTTGGGCTTCAAGCCTTCTCTACCTGATCTTTGTAAGAGTTGCTCATGAGAGGCAGAAAGCTCCATCCACTTCCTTTCTGTGACCTTGATGATAGAACAGGGTATATGTGCATTGAGTAAGAGAGAAAACCAGAAAAAAGGAAAGAAGTTGAGGGCAGTGTTAATATTCACAATCAATAACCCAGTCCTGGACAATTGAGAGTGGACTAGGAACACATTCATTGAGATGTGGACAGCGTTCACTGTTAGAGGAATGCATGTTGTTGGCACGTAACATTTCCTTAGAAAAATCATATCCATTTTCTGCAAATTGAAGCTTGTTCCCCCAACTTAATTTCAGGCTAGTAAGAAAATGTGACCATGATAAAGGTGCAGCACAGAAAATGTGATCTCAGTTTGGCACAGTACCATGGCCACTGAATAAATCTGATTTTTCCCTGTTTTAGTTTATTTTAGCAACCTGATAGAGAACATTTTTTACTTGCTGGGTCTCCTGGCCCCAGAATGGAAAATTCTGTAGTACTCTCAGGTTATTAAGTTAAAATAACATTTTAGTTCAAAGATATTCCACTAGAAATGAGTTCTCTTTAAGTGTTGTATCTAACTCCTGCTTGAGGGAAGAAGAATACATAGTTTTGGCACAGTAACATTAGTGGTGCTTAACAGAAAGCATAATGGTGGCGATCGTGAGTCCCTAATGGGAATTCTATGTTCTGTGATGGTGTTGTGCAAATCAAGGAATCATTTGAGGTTTTAAAGCTTGCCTCAAATCATCAGTGCAGTGCAGGTATGGAATTCTGATAAGCAGCGTTCAGTGGAAAAGCTCCGGGATGCCAAGGGCGGTTTCAACCCCACTAGGTAATAATGGGTGTTTCTCCAGCTGTAAGAATGAAAGAAATATCCATGTCTCCACACAGTAAATGGGTTACTGAAAAGGTGGTGTGCTGAAGATCAGATGATTCCTGGAGCAGTATAAAGGTTGTCACTGTTATTCAGATTTTTAAAGAGCAGAGAATGCACCTGGTTGGTTAGAACAGGCTTGGTGGTAGGAACTAAGTGGTATTTGATGCTATTTAAAGTGTTTAATGCCTGCAGAAGTGGACAGGCTGTTGACCAATGTCCTACATGTATCTCATGCAACATCATTTCATGCTTCAATCTCATTGAGGACAGGAGCTTTTATTTTTATCTTTCTTTAGGTAATATGTATGTAATAAATGCTTCTTGACTCTACTTGGTATAACATCATTCTTTTTGGAACAGTCTGTTGTTTTTTCTAAAATCAGAACACATCCCACAACATCTTCAGGAATTAAATTCACAAGTCTCCATACTGAAGCCACCTTACTTTTAACAATCTCTCTGACATGGAATTAATGACTATCACCTAAGCCCATAAATATCCTGCTCAATGCCTCTTTGGTAGTCTTAATGCCAAGTAAATGTTCCCCCAATGAAGGTCTCAAAATTAGTTTCCCCTTTCCTCTGGAGACATTGAAGAAGCATACTTGGGATCTCTAAAGCTAAGCCAAGCTCATAAGAGGAAGCAGACAGCAGAATGCACATTTAACAGAATTGTGAAATTCCATTTTTACCTCATTTGGGGCTGTGATGCAAAAGAAATGTATTCAGGAGTGTTTTACATTCCATGAGAAAATAAAGCCACTCCACTTACCTCCTGGTTTGTCCTAAAAGATTTAAAGGATTCTAGGATTATAACTTCAGAATTGGATGAGTGAGATCTTAGAGGTCATCAATTTTGATGAGGATAAAATGGGCCCAGAAAAGTTAAGTAACTTTGTTAGGATCCCACCACTAATAACTGTGTGAGGACAGATTAGAAGATGGTACCTTCTGCCTCCTAATCCAGGGCCTTAAAATAAAGATTATGATAAGGCTAACTAAAAATTTTTTTAGTATTCTAATAAAAATGCTTCTATTATCAACCTCAAAGATAATTCAAGTGAGATGATGAATGGGAAGTTAATTTTAAATTGCAAAGTACTATATAAATTAACCTAATATGGATGACAATGTCAGATATTAACCATAATTTAAAGTGAGGTGATACATATATGCATATATACATTTATATGTGATTATCTTTTCCATATATATGAGATGGCACAGTGACAAAAGGGCTAGTCCAGGAGTCCGGGAGAATTGGATTCAAGCCCTGCCTTAGACACATGGTGATTATATAACCATGGAAAAGTCATGGAACCTCTCCCTTCCCTCAGATGGCTCTTTTAGTCTTTAAATTGTTTTTGTGAATTGCTCATTTATATTGATAGAAGAAGTTCCCAAAATAGAAATTCCCTAAACTGATGAAATCATAAATCTGCTCACTAAGAGACAGACAGACAGATACAGAGAGAAGCAGAGACAGAGGAATGGGAGAAGAGGAAAAAAAGACAGCAAGAGATAGTCAAAGACAGAGAAATCGGATAGGGCAGTGGAAAGAGCATTGGATTTGGATACAAAGGCAACAGGCTGATTTTTGCTTCTAAAATAAGCAAGGCAACAAGAAAAAAATAATAATGTAAATAAAAACAATGCACATTTGAACTCTGCTGAATTGTAATGACCAATCTTGATCCAGGATAACAGATGATGAAACATACCTCCCTCCTTTTAGTACAGAGAAGGGAGATCAAGTGTATAAAAACAAATATACACAGACAGAAATAATTGTTGTAACTGTTAGTTTTGCTTAAGTACTTTTCTTTTTTTAAGGGGATGGATAAATTTTTGAGGCTGGAAGAAATGATTATGATATAAAAACCAAAAGCAACTATAAAACTAAAAAAAAGAGAAAGATTCAGAAGAAGCTTGCTTATTCAAATGACTAAGTTATTTTGTAGTGGTATGTGATTTCCACATGGGTAACGTTACTATTTCTCTAAATGTCAGCATGAGTTTTCTTTTTACTAGTAATGGGAGACAAAGAGTTTGGAAGGAAAATGAAAATATGCTAAGTATTTATAATGGCCAATGTTTTTAATGGTTAGATTGTATGGAATTTACAAAACTAACTATCTTCTGGAAGGCTCATTCATTGTAATGAACAAGATCATAAAAATAACAGTAAATTTTAGAGTAACTTGGACTCCTGCTAAATAAAATAGATTAGATGGTGACATATAACCAGGAATTTCATAGACTTGATCTTCTAAATCCAGGCCAAATCAAGATTGGAAAGGTTTAAATGTGGTCTTCCTCCCCCCCGCCCCCACTAACTATTTTATCATACCTCTTCTTTTCCCCCAAAAGAATCTCTCTCTCTCTCTCTCTCTGTCTCTCTCTCTCTCTGTGTCTCTCTCTCTTTCTCTGTCTCTCTCTCTGTCTCTCTGTCTCTCTCTCTCTCTGTCTCTCTCTCTGTTTCTCTCTCTCTGTCTCTCTCTGTCTCTGTCTCTCTCTCTCAGATTAAAGTGGACTCTTAGTACCTTTTATCTTAATACTCGCATCTTCAGTAAATGCCACACATCATATAGTCTTGGTTTCTCTGTATCTCTCTGTCTCTGTCTTTCTCCTTTACCTCCCCCTTTGCTGTGTCAGTTTCTGTCTGTCTCTGAATTCACTAATGAAGCCTCAGAAATAGTGATTACATAAAACAGTGTCAGGGGTTTCTGAATTTTAATTGTTCATCAATATGGTGGTATTTATATTGTTGCACTAGTGCTAATTGCTAACTCAGCCAGCCAGTGGAGGAACGGAAAAGAATACTGGAATACCTATATCATCTTCCTTCATTATATTTGTCATGATTCAACTAAAGATAGAATTAAGTGCCCACTGTGCTCCAGAAATTCTACAGTAAAAATGATAATGATGATGATGATGATGATATGTGTGTATGTGTGTTATTTTAAGGTTTGTAATGGGCTTACTAATATCATCTCATTTTATCCTCAAAAAATATAAAATATTCAAGGTCCCAAGAAGAAAAGCTTTAATGGGAATTTCAGGCATTAAGAGATGGTAATAAGAAACCTTGGGGAAAAGAAGACAGTATTTGAAGAACTCTTTATTCTATGCAGGCGATTTTCATAAAATTATCCCTACATATTCCACATGACTACAAATATGGGCTATGCTCCTAAAATGAAATACATTTCAAAAAATGTATTTAAATACACTTTAAAATCATACTAATTGTAAACTGCCTTTAAATGGAAGAAGACATTCTAAAAATATTCATTAAATTCTTATTGTGTTTCAAATTTGGAGATACAAATATAAAAGTGAAATGCTCCATGATCCTTATATTCTAATAGGAATAGATGAAACACATCAGGAAAATGATGTCCAGGTAAGAATATTTAGGCTTTGTTTAAACAACATTATAAGGAAAACATTACTTACTTTGGTGATTCAAATCATAAGATATATAATTTATAGCTAGAGCAGGCTTCAGAGATTATCTAGTCATATCCTTATTTCACAAATGAGGGAACTGAATCTCAGAAAGGGCAAATGACTTGCCCAAGTTCACATAACTGGTAAGTGGTGGAGTCAAAATTTGAACCCACGTCTTATTAGTCTAATTGTTTCAATTTCTAACTATTCCAAAGGAGAAGTGGTAAAGATAATCCCAAATTTATTTCTCCGTGGCTTTCAAATTCATTCTAAAATGACTTTTCAGCAGGCTTATCTTCTCATTATGTGTTGCATAGACAATTAACCAACTCTCATCATGTCTCTCCTGCTCTTCCCCTTACTGTGCCTCACTTTGGTTATAATACGTAATACTGTCATATGAAGTATCAGATCCCCTGAGCCATATGGGAAATTCCCCAAAAGCATATCAGGTGATGGGAAAGACATTTGGGAATTCAAAATTTACTCTAAAGAATCTTGCTTTGCTGCTCTGAAGGATCTGATTTCACTAATGTAAGTAATTTCTCTACTGATGGAGATTGAACTATCCATTCTTTCTTGTTTTGGACAGTTCTTGTACATGTGCTTTCATGTACCCTCCATAAGGGATCTAGGCTACTTGATGGAAACCTTCCTTTGTGTCTATTAATATTTCATGAGTGCCAGTGGTAAACTTCATCTCTTCATTGCTATCCCTCACTCTTACTTCATGACTGATCAGCTCCTCTTCTGGTCATATACAATCATGATAATGACTTTTGCATGAATTTCATTGATCACTAGATACTTCCTACCTATATCCATCATGAATCTTGTATCACTATACATTGCCTTTTAGGTTACTGACAATTTTGATTCTTCCACAATCTTGGTGTTCCACAACTTCCAGCCACCCAGTATCACTGGAAGAATAATGGTTTTTAAAAGAATGGCTTTTGAAGAATCAAAATGGAAGTAATAGAAAAGAGTTTTTCCGTGCTCATCCCCATTATACACATGTGTGAAAACATATATGTACACTAGTGCTTGAAACTTTTACTGGTAATTTTTTTTTATTTGAGAGTTGATATTTTGGGAAATTGGTCAATTATTAGGATTTCACAAATTTGATTTCCTTGTTAAAGTATAAGCAGCAAACAATGGTCATCAGCAAATAGTGTGAAAAAAACAAATCTAATACTAAGAAACTAATGCTGACAACCTAAGACAGTTAAATAAGACTACTAGGAAAACTGCTGTAGGGTTTTAAGGTTTATGGAATGCTGTCCTCACAACTGCCTTTGCACATTATACAACAATTCTTATCTCCAGTTTACAGATGAGAAAACCAAGCCTCAAAGGAGGTCAGTGTCTTAATTGTGGTCATGCAACTGGTAAGAGTCGGTATTGGAACTCAAAGGCGGGTCTCCTGATACTACATCCAGAACTCCTTCTGCCACATCATACTGTCCCTCTTGAAGAACTCCTGTGAAAGACTTTCCACGTTCCTTCTACTGTGGAAATGGAGATGGGTTTTATTGAATTCAGGTAAGAAATAAGGAACAGACCAAAGGCACCTCGCCATGGCCACTGATAGCCCTACAATGACTAGCATCCATATTAGTCAACTTTTAAAACTACTTCGACTTTGTATTGATGGCTATTAAAAACCAGTCAATGGCTCTCTTCCCATAAGCAAACTGAATTTGTGAAAAGCTATGGAACACTGACCAAAAGAACAACCCAAAATAAATTTTACAACAAACATGGATCTACGAGGAAACTCCTTTGTAATGTTTTCCAAAGGGCTGGGCTTTTTGAACATTTTACACAGGAAAATATTATATAGCGGAAACGTCACTTTATGGGCCTTTGGCTGAGACCTTTTTTTTATTTTAATGAACGTGATATTTCTGGAAATGTTACACAGAATAAATTTCCCCAGTACTGTATTGGTAAAATAATCTAAAGTTACCTTTTGACTTTCAGCATGAATTTTGAGAGGAAAAGCATTTTAAATCCTTTCTTCAGGATTTTCCCTTCTCCCATGTGGATTTTAGCTCCATAAGCCCCACCAAGTATCCATCTATGGTACTCTACCCTTCAGGTTAACCAAAGGTAAACAAATTGACAAACTATCAAATGAGTGGTAAGGAGTTTTCCTTAACAGTTCAATTACCATTAAGCACTGAAAAATAGGGTGCATGTGAATTCTGCTCTGTATTAAATTACCCCCAGCATTTTAAAAACACCTGGATGGGTTCAAAAAGTAATGCAAGGCTGAGAAAAATATGAATTAATGAATAACACATTTCAGTGATCGAAAGTTTTTGACTTCCATAGACCTATAAATAAAGTGTTCTACGTGTATAGTTGGCACCCGTGGATCAAATAATGTTAATGTAAGCAGATGCAGATTTCTGAAGTCTTTTTATGTAGAGTGTGGTTAGTTCCTGCTTTCTATGCTACGTTAATGAATGCCAGGGAGACTGTAAGCTGTATTTTAGCTTTTTGTTTACATCGTTGGACACATGCTGAGAGGGCAATAAGTGCCATTCCCATGCTATCAGGCTCACCACATGGACTTAAAAGGTCCAGGCTTACACAATTAATCACATTTCTTTAAATGATTTGGTTTCCCACATTTAGCATAATAGGCCTTTGTTATTTTTAATAGCTTTGGCATAAAAGAAATTCACTAACTGCTTAAATATAAAGGCATAGCCTTCATTACAATAAATTGTTAAGTTTAATATGTCTGGATTATGATACCCTCCTGATTATCCAATATGGTTCTGCATTAATTCTTCTCCTTTCTTTCACCGGAAGCAAGTAGCAGAAAATACAGTGGTCGATTTGATTGACTTTTCATCAAGGAAAGTCTGGCTAAGTGAAATGGGTTTAGCCAAAATAGAGATATGGATTTGGTTCTGTGGTGTAGCATCAAGTCATGGAAAGTCTAAAAAGAAGTGAGATCAATGGAACATATCTTCCATTCACCAGCAGCCATAACTAGAGATTTTGTTTGAATGGTAAATGCAAGGCTGGTCACTGATTGTTGTCAGCTTACAACTATTTCCCTTCATATTTTTCAAAGGATCTTTTCTTGCACTGGCAGAGTGAATAGAAGGCTGGTCTTGAAACCAAAAAGACATGGATTCAAGTCTCACCTCAGACATGTATTCACTGTGATCTTGGGCAATTCCTTTAAAGTCTTAGTGCTCTAGACTGGTCTTTAAGACTAAATTAAAGAGAAGGTCAAGCGAGATTCGTTACCAGGGCTTTCCTCATACCAGTGAAATCACAAATTCAATCCCTCTCCTCATATGTTAGCCCACTTTTTTTTGATCTTCATGCCTGTGCAAGATCAATAAGGATAATATTTGTATACTTATTTGACAGAAGAGGAGCCTGAAGCCCAGAGAGAATAAATGTCTTGCCCAAGACCACACAATTAAGAATGACAGAGCCAGGACTAAAAATCTTTTTTTTCTTTCATGTCCAATACTCTCTCCATTTCTCAATACTGATCATAAGAATACATTTATTTTTCTAGAATCCATTTTCTCAGTCACTCATCAAATGGAAGGTCTTGATTAGGTGATTTCTAAGGCCCCTTCTTTTAGAGCCCCAGAGAATATGAAATCCATGAAAGTTTTGAGGGAAAGTGACAAATGGTTATCTCCCATGATAAGGTGATCCCTTTGCTCCCAATAATGTCAAAGTGTTTGGGAAAGGAAAGAAAAAGTTAAGTGCAGTCAGATACAAAGGGTTGTTTTGTTTGTTTTTTCATTCAAAGCCAGAGTTAGAATTCAGAAAGAAGCATATATTTCTTGGCACTGAAGTTTCAGGTCTTCCACTTAAGGATCCTTGGTGGATTGGTAGTTTAAATCAACCTATTATCCTGGAAATATGAAATACTAATGTAAGACCAGGTCTCTGTTTCAATCAGTGTACAAACTGAATTAGTGTTTAAGCAATTTTCTTGAATAAAAAAGAGATGTAGACTACTCACAGTCAACAAGGTTTCTTAGACGTTGTTGACATAAGGAAAATCTAGGCTTAAATAGGAATATATTCTACACAGTTTCTACCCATTTCAGCTTCCTTTTCTATACTGCCATTCCCCTATTAGAAAATAAGTTCCTCAAAGATAAATACAATATTTTTTCAATTGTATTTATATTCCTAGCATTTAGCACACTGTCTGGCACAAAGTAAGCTTAATAAATGCTTGTTGGATTGACTTGTTACCCATAGCCAAAAGAGAGTGAGATGACTTCACACCCAGGAAGATAAAAAACTATTTGGGTAAAATTGTGGGGTAAAAACATTTGGGGGGAGGTAAAAATTATAACTGAGGAAAAGGGGTTGGGGTAAAAAATTATAACTGGGGGAAAGGAAAAAGTATCTCTTTAAGGGAAGTACCTTAGTACCTAAAAAGAACTAGAAGATAAAAGTTTAAATTCTAGTCACACTTCTACTACTTACTAGCTAGCTACTTGACCTTGGATAGGTTATTCCCCCTTTTATGAGCATAAATTTGCTTATCTTCAAACCAGGATAATAATCATGCCAGATCATTTCTGCCCTTGGAAGAATTAGCAACAAAATTCACCCAGGACAAGTAGGATGAACTACACCCTCAACCCAACTTCTTTAAACCTTATATTTTATTTTTAATAATATTTTCTTTCCCCCAATCACATGTAAAACCAATTTTAGCATTCTTCTTTATTTTAAATTCCAAATTCTCTCCTTTCTTCCCACCATGTCTCCCTCCCACTCTGCTTCCCACTACTCCCTTCTTCCTCAGAGGATAAACAATCTGATATAGATCAAATCAACGTTTAAAGTCAAATTTAATTGGAGTAGAGGGCTGGGTTGGAGGGTAGGCATTGAGGAAGAGGAAATGAGCCCACTAATAGTTCACTGTTAACTAATTCTTCATGCTAACTAGGTGCTGAGCTCAGTTGTTTCCAAGTTACCAAAAGACTACAAATGTTATCAATGCCCTTTAAATTTCACTGGGCTGAGGCACTGTCCCAGTCCCTCTGCCCAACTACTTACAGCTCTAAGGCATGCCCTGACTACTTCACAGGGCTTTGTCTTGAGAGTCAGATGAAATAATGGATGCTAAAGCACTTTGTAAATTGTATGTAAGGTATTGGCAATCACTGAGGAAAGTCATGATAGGAGGAGTGACATCTAGATAGCACTATGGGTAATGATTGATGACTTGGTCCTTTGATAGCGGAGTCATACCCATGATAGCCTGCTAAGCCACCAGACTCAAGGTATGATAATTTACGAGAGAGACAGATAGAGACAGAGACAGAAAGGAATGAAAGAGACACCGAGAGGCAAAGAGAAACAAAAGGGAAAGGAATTAACAGTGTGTCCTATAACACGTAGTCCTGACAGTTCATCTGAGGCTAAGTCAATGTGACAGTCATTATTAGCAAGAGGAAAAAGGGTCCTGGTACTTAGAGCTACAAATGAGCAAACTATGGATCCAATCATATTGTTTGTGCCATGGTTTATTCTTAATGCTTTTAGAGTTTTGGGTCAAATTAAGGTGAATTCCTTCCTTTTGGTTGGTATGGAGATGTGTCCTTTAAACAGCAAATGAGTCACTGCATCAATGTTTTTGCTTAACTATTTTTCTTTATTATAAGACAGAATTCTTGTTACACGGAGGCAAGATAGCAAATTGAATAGAGAGATTGTCTTAGACCCAGGAATGATGATGATGATGATGATGATGATGATGATGATGATGATAACATTTATTTAATGCCTTAAGGTTTATAAAATACTTTATAAGTATGAATTCATTTTATCCTCACAATAATCCTAGGAGACAGATGCTATTACTATCTCCATTTTACAGATGAAAAAACTGAGATTGAGAGAAGTAACTTGACCAGCTAGTAAGGGTCAGAGGTCAAATTAGAACCTGAGCTTTGAACTCCAAGTCCAGTGTTCTATCCATTGCATTGGGTTCAAGTCCCACCTCTAAGACATGCTGGCTCTGTAACCCTGAGCAAATCCCCTAACTTTTCAGGGCTCTAGGAAAAGCTCTAATTCTAACAGTTGCAGAGAAGATTCCAATCTGCATTGGTATACAGAGTTCCCTAGCCCTTGCCACTCTTCTGCCTTAGATTCTATACTTAGTTTCAAGTCTAAGACAGAAAATAAGGGCTAAAAGACACAAATAATAAAATAAGCAGTAGGTCCTTAATAAATATGTGAACACATTTTTAATTTAAGTTTATGTGATCATTTCAATTCTAAAAAATATTGATTGTTCAGTGTTTGCACTGTCATGGAAAAATTTGGCACATTCACACAAACAGCCTTGGCCTGCTGGGACAGAGTGAAAAAATATACTCACTACTCTTGTATTATGACAGTGCCTTATTCACTGCATCTTAACTTTAAAAAATCATGCTTGTAAAAAATAACAAATACATGATTCAGAGAAAAGAGAAAGATGAAGTGATGCAGAATTAGGAAAGCAGAACAAGGAAAAATATATACCCCAATGACAACAATGATGTAAATGATAACACACAAATAATTGAATTCTGATGAACTATGATGGACATTGTGGTCCTGGTGAACTAACTGATAAAGACATTCACCTCCTGACCAGTAAGATGCACAAGTGCTGTGCTACTTGAATTTTGACAGAAGAGTCGTCTTTTACTCTTAGACCTTCCCTGGTCCTGTCTCCTACTCAGGCCTTTCTAGAGACCCATGGCACTATCCTCAAATCCTATGGTATCCAATGATTTGGGAGCATGTTAATAAAGGACTTCATTCTAAAGCTCTGATTCAAGTTACTATTAGAAAGCTGCTATGGAAGAATCGGAAATAAAGTTAGAATGATAGAAAAACAAGTAGCTAAAGTAGTTGAGAAAATAAATGTACCCATTGTGGGGAGACAAAGCAATGCCACAAGGCTCTGGATTTGGTTTCAATCATTTGTGACAAATTTCTAAACTGGATCTTGTTCTAAAGGAAAAGGTTAATGGTCCATGTTGATAATTTATTAAAATTAATTGAAGACTATGTTAAACACCAAACATCAATTAAAAGGTGCTCAAGAAGTAAATTTTGGAATTGTATTTGTTCATAATCTTGAATTTTTTTATTATCTAGGACCCAACAGACCTTATTACTTTGCTACTTGAAACACCATTAGCAGAGATAGGACAGAAGGAGTTAGCATCATTATTTTAGAAAAACATTCTGGAGATCGATCTGGAACCATGCCCAAAGAACCATAAAACCATGCCTACCCTTTGACCCAGTATTACCATTACTAGATTTGTATCACAAAGAAATTAAAAGTAGGAGAAAGGCTCTACCTGTACAAAAATATTTATAGCAACTCTTTCTGTGGTGGCTATGAACTGGAAACTAAGGGGATATCCGTCAACTGGGGCTAAACAAGTTGTGGTATATGCTTGTAATGGAATACTATTGTGCCATAAGAAATGACATACAAGACAATCACGAAAAAAAAAACACAAAAAACCTGTACTTATGTGAATTGATTCAAAGTGAAGTGAGCAAAACCAAGAGAACATCATACACAGAAACAATAATGTAAGATGATCAGCTGTGAATGACAACTATTATTAACAAGGCAAGTACTCAGGACTCCAAGTCTGAAAGCAAATTGAAACATGCCATTCCTCACTTTATTTCCTCTATGAATTTTTCTCTAATGTAAGCAATATATGTCTTGTTTCACAATATGATGAATAGGATATTTATTACATGATAATATATGTATAACATCATCTTACTTGGAGGATGGAGGGGGAAGAGGAAGATGACATGGATTGAAAATATCAGGAAACAAATATTAAAAATCGTATCAACATTTAATCTGGAAAAAAATTTAGTTCATAAAAGAAAACAAAATCAGTATAGTATAATGTAAAGTCAGGAGACCTGGATTCTAATCCTGCCTTGTGACTTAGAAATATATTTGATTCTGAATCTAATTGAGAGTCAATTGCATTTTATTAAATAAGGGAGCGTGGAGGTGGGGGGGTGATGAAAATATTGTTCAAAGATAAGCTGACATCTTATACTCCAATTGAAAGCTTTTCCAAAGAGCAACCTAACCTTACACATAGCTAGTGGGTGATTAAATGTTATTAAATAGTAAGTTATTCACTGTCATTCCCAAAGGCATGTTTTCATTGACTTGTAATGAATAAACACACACAGAGACATAGTCCTTTAGCAAAGTTATAGAATATAAAATAAACCCACAAAAATTATCAGGATTTCCATATATTACCAACAAAAAACAGCAAGAAATATAAAGAGAATTTCCAGGTAAAGTAACTGCAGACAGTATAAAATACTTGGGAGTTAACCTGATAAGAAACACACAGGAACAATATGAACACAATCAGAAAACATTCTTCAAACAAATAAAGACAGATTTAAAGAAATATTAATTGCTCATGGCTTGGCCAAGATGTTATAATAAAAATGACAATATTACCTTAATTAATTTGCTTATACAGTGCCATATCAATCAAATTACCAAAGAATGACTTTATAGAGCTAATTATAACAAAATTCAGGAACAAAAGGTCAAGATATCAAGAGAATCAAAGAAAAAAAGCAAAGGAAGGGAGCCTAGAAATACCATATCTCAAACTATAATACCAAGATATACTCATGAAAATAACCTAGTACTGGCTAAGAAATAAAGTGAAGATCAGTGGAATAAATTAGGCATGCAGTAGCAAATGAAAATATCAACCTAGTGTATGTCAAATCCAAAGATCCAAGGTTTGGGAGTAAAAATTTACCATTTGACAAAAACTGTAGGGAAAACTGGAAAGCAGTTTGGCAGAAATTGGATATTATCCAACATCTCACATCATATACCAAATTAATGTTAAAATAAACAAATGATTTATATATATACATATATAGTAATATATATAGTGATATCATAAATAAATTAGGAAAGTATGGAAAAATCTACCTGTCATATTCATGAATGGGGGAGAGTTTATAAGCAAACAAGAGATAGAAAAGGTAGAAGAGAGGTAAAATTAATAAATTTGATTACATAAAGTTAAAAAGATTTTTCAGAAGCAAAACAGTCAAATTAAAAGGAAAGCAAGAAACTGGGGAGGAATGGCTTATAGCAAATTTTTCTGATAGAGGTCTCTTCTCAAAACATATAGGGAACTGAATCAAATTTGTAAAAAATAAGAGCCATTCCCCAATTGGTAAATGGTCAAAGGATAAGAAAGTCAGTTTTTAGAGGAAGAAATCAAAGCTGTCAGTAGTTATATGAAATGCTCAAATCCTAATATTTAGAGAATTGAAAATCATAACAATTCTAAGGTAACGTATGCATAAGATTGGCAAAGATGATAGAAAAGTAAAGGACAAATGCTGGAAGGGATGTGGGGAAAAATAGGTACATGTCTGTATTCCTGGTGGAGCTAGCTATAAAGTAGCCCATTCATTCTGGAGAATAGTTTAGAATTATGCAGAAAGGTTTATAAAACTGTGCATACCTTTTGACCCAACAATACCACTACTAGGCCTATATCACAAGAGGATCGATGAAAAAAAGAAGAGAACTCATATATGCAAAAAATATTTATAGTAGCTCTTTTAGTGGTGGCAAAGCATTGGAAATTGATGGATGGAATATCCATCAATGGGGGGGGGTGGCTAAACAAGTGGTATGTGAATGTGATTGAATACTATTGTGCTATAAGAAAAGAGGAAGAAGACAGTTTCAGCAGAACCCAAGGAGACTCACATGAACTGATACAAAGCAAAACAGTAATATTATAAAGATAAATCAACTGTGAAAGACCTGAGGAAGACATGAATCCCAACTCCAAAGATCTCATGAAATATGCTATCCACTTCCACATAGAGAACTGAGGGACTCGGAATGCAGACTGAAGCATAGTTTTTTCCTTCTTTGTCTTGTTTTTCTTCCCCACCCCCAGAGCATGGCTAATATGGAAATATGTTTTGCATGACTTCATATGTATAATGAATATCATATTTCTTACCTTCTCAATGGTTATGGGAAGAAGTGGAGGCAAAGAGAAAATCTGGAACTGAAAAATAAAAATGAAATTAAAAAACATTTAAAGGCTATTGCTCTAACTGCAAACAGTGGAGAGGCAGATGTATGCCATAAGCAATCCAACTCATTGTTCCCAAAGTAAGTATCAGATATATTTTTTCCTGTTTTTTTCTCCCAGGTTATTATTCCTGGAAACCATTAATGTCTTTTAGGCACATATCGACTCTTTTATATGATCCTCATATTTGCTACTTGTTGTTTACTTATGTTTAACAAGTCATCACTATGATTTATTGGTAATCCTATAATGCAGGATCAGTGTTTTAGTTCACTTCATGTTATAATTTTGGGGACTTTATGACTCGTTGTAATAATGCAATAAAAAGCATCCTGGTGCTTTTTCTATTTGTTCTATTAAATCCCTTGCTCTAGGGCACTTGGCATTTGTCGTGTGAGCTCCCTTTTAATATAACAGCTGTACTTCTGACTCATTCATTTCCTCTATCCTTAGATTTTTTTAATAAATTAAACAAACAAATCATCAAAAGTAATATATATGATATGTGTATTAAATTAAATTATTTAGAAGCTATTACTTTTATACTTAGACTACAGAATTTAAAATCATATTAAACATATTAACGCCTCAATTTGAAATGATAATAATTTTAGAATTTTAAAAAATTGATCAAATTAAGCATATATGGATATCCAAAAGAAATACGGAGCCCCTTTTATCCAAAAGAAAGAAAATGCTTCATGGAAAATCCCTGAAACATACTTTCAAAGAGTCATAGGTGAAGATATGAGATATGAAATTGATATAGACAAATGGTTGGCACTTAAGTCAGTGGGGAGAGCCATATGTATAAACACTCCCCAAACTTGTTCTGAATAATAGAACAAAAAGTGGTGTGAGACATTTTCCAAAATCTACTTTGTAAATATTTTCTTGGCATTAAGATTTTAAATTTATAGAATAGAGGTTTTTGAAGTTTCTCAAATATTTTATTGCTAACTTCTGACTTTTATGACAAAGAGATCAGTTATTTGTTCTATCAAATGGACAAATGGAACTGGCATTCTTTGTATTCCAATTTTTTAGAAATCATTTTATTCAAAGAATTTAAAATGTTTTCAAAGCCTCCCTTTCTTAAAAGAGGAAACTCTAAGTGTCACAAATTTACCTAAATCTGGATTAAGTTCTTTCATGCTTAGAAAAAAACCTGCACTCTAATATACCAATGCTCTCTACCTCCTCAAATTTACCTTGTATTTGTCTGTTTACATGCCGATTCCCTTCAGCTAAGCTCCTTTTGAGCAGTAACTCTTTCGTTTTGACTTGGATTCCAATCATCTCATATAATCTGCACCTAGTAGGTGTTTAAATGGCTTGCTCATTGAACTGAAATCTGTTTCATGAGAGATGAATTTGTAACACAACCACTATCTCACTTCTCTAGTGAACCTCATTCATTGAAGTCAAACAGATTTTTAAGCTGGGAATTTACTATTAAATCTTTGTTCCAAACAAGTACTTAGAAAAACTTAGAACATAAATTCTCTTCATTCTTAGTTCAAACAACCATAAAGTCTATGTACTATGCAGTCCATAATCATGGATTCAGGAAATCACAGCAGGCACCATCTTTGAGGTGGTATGTATGTATGTATTCAACTTGTTGCCAATCACATTTGCTATGTGACGTAAGAACAGCACTGGGAAAACTCAACATCCTTCAGTCCCCTAGGTAGTATGTCTAATATTTTTAAATGGCTTCCTTAAAAGTTTTAGAACTGGTACCCACTAGGATTTGTCACGCATGGCTTTTTTTTTACTTCATTACTTTTCATCAGAGTTTCCTACCTACATTCCAGACATTATGACTAGATTCATAAACTTGCATATAATATGCATATGAAATCATGTTTCCTACTTGGAGGCTTCACCAAAATTCCATCTGTCTGTTCCTTTTTTAAACTGTTAAGTTTTCCACATTGAAAACATAGATGTTGGATAGAATTACCAGCCAGTACTTTTTGCCAAAATGTCCTTTAAGCTCTGTATGATACAATTTAATGCCTCTTTTGAAGTGTTTAAAAGGTTTTACATGTCTATCTAATATCCTCAAAAACAAACCTAAAGGCAAATCATAGAACTGAAGAATCAATCAATTAACTGCTTACTATGTGACAATGTGCTAGATATTTGGGATACAAAGAAAGAAAAAGCAAGAATAAAAAAGGATCTAACTCCCTAGCAAGAAGAGAGTAAGTGTAGTATAGTAAATATAGTACAGAACTTGGTCCAAATTCTGCCTCAGCTTCTTAAAAGGTGTGTGACCTTTGCAAGTCACTTAATTAAAATCTCTGACAACTGAATGAAGGATAGACTGGAATGGGGAAAGATTTGTGGCAGGCTGGTCCACCAGCAATCTACTGAGCCAGTCCAGGCATGAAGAGATAAGGACTATCCCAGGATGTACTCCATAATCATGGATTCAGGAAATCAGAGCGACAGTATCTGAGGAGAGAAGAAGGCATATTCAAGAGACATCTCAAAGGAAAAATTAGAAGGCCATGGCATCCAGAATGTATTGAGGGAGAGGGAAGGTAAGAGATACTGAGGAGTTGAAGATGATACCTACATTTCAAGCCTGGGTGACTGGGAAGATGGTGGTGGAAGAGTGTAAGGGATTCTAAGCAGCAGAGATGAGGAGGAAGTATATTTCCAGAAAATGGCATAGCCTTTTGTGAAGGCACAAAGAGAAGAGACGAGATGTTATATCTGAGAAAGAGCAAAAAAGACCAGTATGACTGGACCATAGAATGTTTGGAGGAAGTCACTAAACAAAATCTTGGAACAGACCTGGTGGTCAAGAGCTTAAATGCTAAACAAAGAAGCTATATTTGATCCCAGCAGTAATAGGAAGCCACCGGATTTATTTGAGCAGGACATTGCCAGACCTGCATTTTAGAAAAATATTTGACTTTCTTATATTTTGATATAATTTAGCATATTAAAACGAATTGGTTGCAAATTAAAACAAGTCTGAGGTACCACCTTACACCTAGCAGACTGGCCAATATGGCAGCAAAGGAAAGTCATGAATGTTGGAGGGGATGTGGCAAAATTGGGACACTAATACACTACTGGTAGAGTTGTGAATTGGTCCGACCATTCTGGAGGGCAATTTGGAACTATGCACAAAGGGCTTTAAAATAATGACTACCCTTTGACCCAGCCATACCACTACTGGGTTTGTACCCCAAAGAGATAATAAGGAAAAAGACTTGAACAAAAATATTTACACTCATATTCTTTGTAGTAGCAAAAAATTAGAAAATGAGAGGGTGTCCATCGATTGGGGAATGGCTGAACAAATTGTGGTATCTGAAAGTGATGGAATACTACTGTGCTAAAAGGAATAAAGAAATGGAGGAATTCCATGTGAACTGGAATGACCCCCAGGAATGGATGCAGAGTGAAAGGAGCAGAACCAGGAGAACATTGTACACAGAGACTGATATACTGTGGCACAATCGAATATAATAAACTTTTCTGCTAGCAGCAATGCAATGACCCAGGAGAATCCAGAGGGACTTATAAGAAAGGACGCTGTCCACATCCAGAGAAAGAACTGTGAAAACAAAAATGCATTAGAAAGATATGTGATGGATTACATAATGTGATAGATCACGGAATGTGACAGGAATATGATTGAGGTTTTGATGTTAAAGGATCGCACTACTACAGATATGAGCAACACGGAAATAGGTTTTGAACATGTATAACCCAGTGGAAATGTTCGTTGGATTCGGGAGGAGAGAGGAAAGAGTGGGGGACGGAGAGAGGTGGAATCATGAATCATGTAACCATGGAAAGATATTCTAAATTGAAAAAATTGGAAAAAAACTAATTGGTAATGGAAATATAATAATAGCTTGCATTTACATACTATTTTGTATGCATTATTTTATCCTTGCAATAATTTTAACTTATATAAGAATTATCTTCTCCATTTTATAGATAACTGAGAGAAGGTTATATAGCTAGTACATGGCAAAGGTGGGCTTTGAATACCAATCTTCTGAATCCAAACCCAGTATTCTTTCCAATCAATACACTACAGCACCACACTACCTCCTAAAGAATGAAACTAAATTCTGAGCAGGATGAGTTGACTTAATGGTCAAATAAGTGAAGCAAGATGAGTTCAACTTCAATCCATCACATGCCCAGGAAACTAGAAAAGATGACAAAAGATGGTCATGATTATGTTCCAAAGAGACACACTAATGAATTGTTAATGAGATTATGAACTAGTACAGTGATTTTGGAAAGCAATTTGAAAATGTGCTTTTTTTTTAAAGTACCTTAAATGGTCATCCCCTTTTACCCTGAGATTTGCTAGACATGTGTCCCTAAGAAGGTCATTGACAAAAATAAAGTCTCCTCAGAGAACAAAAAAGTTATGTTTTATATCAAACAAATTTTTTTTAGTAACAAAGAACCCGAAACAAGGCAAATGCCTATCACAGAATGGCTAAACAATTTGAGATACAAAAATGTGACTTAATATTACTGTGCCAGAAGAAACAAAGAACATGATGAATGTAGAAATGCAGGGAAAGATTTATATGAAATGATGCAAAGCAAGCATCTGGAAAAATGAACAGAGCTAGGGAAAATGTATATAATGTGTACAACAATATAATTAGAAAGAGCAACCCCAAAACTACAGAAAATGAACATTGCAAAATTATAAAGAACAAAAGTAGCTCTAAAGTAAAGAGTTGAAAAGACACGCCCTCCTATTTTTTTGCAGAGGTGAGGATTCGCAGATATGGAATATTGCAAATGCAACACAGTTTCCAATCAGTCTTGAGGCATTTTTATATGTGCCTGTTTATACAGAAGAAGTGACTCCAGATTTAGCTGAGAGAGTGATTGGTATATCTTTCTGCAGCCACACATGAAACCCCCAGGCTTGATTGGAAGCTCAGTTACACATATAATGTTGGGAATTTTTTGGTGCTTTGATAAGTTTTTCTGTTTTATTTTTATTCTTATTTCTTTTTTTCCAAGTATTTGTGGTAGGAGAATGAATCTTTGGGAGCAAAGGGACTGAATATAAGAGCAAATCTAAGTAATGTTAAAACAAAAAATCAAGAAAAATCTATTTTTAAATGGAAAAAAATTAAGCCATCAGAAAGTTTCACTTTCTTAGTTTTGCAACACCAGAACATTAAAAAAAAGTAATCCATAACATTGTGCAAATATGCTATTCACATCTGGCTAGACGGCTATGGATTTTTTTCATCTTCTGGGGTTTTGAATCTAAGAAAGTGAAACAAGCCATTTAAGTAGGAATTTAAGAAAGTTTTTCTATAGTTGTATTGAATCCAACTTTTTAGTGAAAATCATCTTAGGGAGTGGGAATTATAAATGATATTACTGACAAATGGTATTACAGCCCCTCCTACACTGTAAAATTTTAACCTAATGGCCCCATCTCCCTGAAAGGAACGTGTAGGAGGAGTTGAGTTTTCTTATAGTAGAAAGTTTTTTTAGGAACTGTATTTGCAAAGCCTTTAATTTCATTTAGAGGAAACTTCTGAAACCTGAATAATATTGGCACCTCCCTGGCCATGCATATCAATCAGATTCAAGTCCTGAGACAATCAATGAAAACATTGGAATCTCATCCAGAGTGGGGGGAGTGGTTTACTTTTGGGGGAGGTGGGGTGGATCTACACTTCCATTTGTGGTGGAAAATCTCTGGAAAGAAAACTTCCTCCATCAGTGCTAGCTGACAGTTTTTACTGATATCAAATAGTAACTCGACTGTAACTTAGAGATTTAGAGAATGTGTAAGGCACTGAGAAAGTGACATGCTCAGGATCACAGAACTAAAATGTGTCACAGGTAAGACTTGAACCCAAGTCCTTCTGACTCCGAAGACAGTATTTTGCTAGTTTTCTTTTTGTGTTTTTAATTTAATTTTCCCCGATTATATGTAAAAACAGTTTCCAATATTTTAAAAAGAATTTTGCGTCTCAAATTCTCTCCCATCCTTCCTTCCTCCTCCTGTACCTTCCCCTTCTCTCCCACTAAGATGCTAAGCAATGTGCAATCATGTAACCATTTTTCAATATTAATCTTTTGGAAGAAACTTGAACAAAAAATTTAAGAAAAAGTGGGGAAAGTTTGCTTTGGTCTGGATTCAGACTCCATCAATTCTTTCTTTGGAAGTAAATGGCAGTTTTATCATGAATCCTTGGGGACTGTTTTAGATCATTGTATTAATGAGAATAGCTAAGTTACTCATAATTGTTCATTGTACAGTATTGCTGTCATTGTATACAATGTTCTCCTAGTTCTGCCTACTTCACTTATGAACTTGCCTTAGTTCATTTAAGTCTTTCTAGGTTTTTCTGGGCTCCTCCTGCTCCTTATTTCTTTATGTACTTATTTATTTTATTTTATTTTTTAGAAAAAAAAATCTTTCCATGGTTACATGATTCATGTTTTTACTCTCTCCCTGCCAATACCCCCCCCGTAGCTGACACACATGTCCACTGGTTTCTTCACGTGTCATCGATCAAGACCTATTTCCATATTGTTCATAATTGTACAAGGGTGGTCATCTAGAGTCTACATCCCAGATCATGTTCACATCAACACATGTGTTCAAACAGTTGTTTTTCTTCTGTGTTCCACTTCTATAGTTCTTCCTCTGAATGTGGGTAATGTTCATTTCCATAAATCCCTCAGAATTGTCCTGGGTCATTGCACTGTTGCTAGCACAGAAGTCCATTATATTTGGTTTTACCACAGTGTATCAGTCTCTGTGTACAATGTTCTCCTGGTTCTGCTCCTTTCACTCTGCATCAATTCCTGGAGGTCGTTCCAGTTCACATGGAATTCCTCCACTTTATTATTCTTTTGAGCACAATAGTATTCCATCACCAATAGATACCACAATTTGTTCAGCCATTCCCTAGTTGATGGGCATACCCTTGTTTTCCAGTTTTTTGCCACCACAAAGAGCATGGCTATAAACATTTTTGTATAAGTCTGTTTATCTATGATCTCTTTGGGGTACAAAACCAGCGATGGTATGGCTTGATCACAGGGCAGGCAGTCTGTTCGAGCTCTTTGGGCATAGTTCCAAATTGCCATCCAAAATGGTTGGATCAGTTCACAACTCCACTAGCAATGCTTTAATGTCCCAATTTTGCCATATGCCCTCCAACATTCATGACTCTCCCCTGCTGTTATTTTAGTCAGTCTGCTGGGTGTGAGGTGATACCTCAGAGTTGTTTTGATTTGCATTTCTCCAATTATTAAAGATTTAGAACACTTTCTCATGTGCTTATTGATAGTCTTGATTTCTTTATCTGAAAATTTCCTATTCATGTCCCTTGCCTATTTATCGATTGGGGAATAGCTTGATTTTTTGGACAATTGATTTAGCTCCTTGTATATTTGAGTAATTAGACCCCTGTCAGAGTTTTTTGTTATAAAGATTTTTTCCCAGTTTATTGTTTCCCTTCTGATTTTGGTTGCGTTGTTTTTGTTTGTACAAAAACTTTTTTAATTTAATGTAATTGAAATTATTTATTTTACATTTTGTAATTTTTTCTAACTCTTGCTTGGTTTTAAAATCTTTCCTTTCCCACAGATCTGAAAAATATACTATTCTGTGTTCACCTAATTTTCTTATAGTTTCCCTCTTTATATTCAAGTCATTCACCCACTCTGAATTTATCTTAGTGTAGAGTGTGAGATGTTGATCTAAACCTAATCTCTCCCATATTGTTTTCCAATTTTCCCAGCAGTTTTGTCAAATAGTGGAATTTTTAAAGAAGTCAGTAAATTTGACTCTGCCCTCAAACTGATTATTTTGGCTATTTTAACCACTAAATTACTAGTCCTTTTTTCCCCTCAGTAGTAATCCATATGTAACAAATACTCTTTAGTCTCACTTTTCCCTAGAATGTACATATCAGTTTATATTCCATGCATATTAGTTCATTTCATCTTCATATTGCTATATACTTCAATGAAGTGAAGGATTTAATACAGATAAGCAGTGTGATATAATGGGAAAGGAGATAAACTGAAAGGCAGAAAAATTTAGATTCCAATTGTCACTCTTAAACTTTTTAGTTTAAGGCCAAGTCATTTAACTTATAAGATCTCCATTTTATTCCTTTGTAAAATGGGGAAAAAATACTCCTGTGATTTATCTTACAGGAAGATTGTATTACAGATGGCTTTGTAAACCTTAGAGCTCTCTAGAAATAGAGCTATATGGTCAATTCAAGAGACTCATCAGTTATTAAGTTCAGCAGAGGTGAAGCAAATTGCTAAGCTCCCAAGCCAGTTTTTTCTACCAGTTTATTATCTCCCATATGCTACTTTCGACATTAGGTAGTCAAAGGTTTATTTGAGCTTTTTTTTCAGCTGTTACAATTTCATTGGTGTACATAATTCCTGGAGAAGAAATAACCTCTGCCAAAGCACACTGGCAAGTATTCTACAGCTCCTGATGCTCTAGGGTTGCCTGGGGCCCTGGCAGGTTAAGTCATTTCTCCAAGGTCATACAGCCTGTATTTGTCAGAGATGGGCATCTTTATCTTAAATTGACATCTTCTTGACTTCCAGGTCAGAACTCTAGGCACTGTGTCAATCAAGGTGCCTCACATTTTAGCTTTAGTCTACTAAAAAGGAAATACTTTTATTTTTGATCAAATGATAACATACTCACTAAATATATAATTTAGGGATTTAGAATAATTCTAAAATAATTCTCCAAACTCTTACCTTTTTGTTCAAAACCACATTCAGCTCTAGAATTTCTAGCATCAGTTTAAGTCCTAAATGCTCCAGTTCAACTCGTAAGAGAAACAGTTTCTTTCCTTGTTAAACTGTTTTCAGGATGATGAGTCATTGCTACTAATTAAAAACATAGGAACTGCCATAACAGGTTAGGCCAATGGTCCCGCCAAAGTAACAGTGAATCACCAATTCCTCCAAAGTACTTGTTTTGACTTTAGAACAACTGAAGGGTTTTTGTACAGACTTAAGCCCCCAAAAAAATGAATTATGAGGGGTCTGGGAAGAAAGAGGATGATTGTAATACTGTATAAAGACAATAACAAAACTTTTAAAAAGGAAAATAAAGAATTAACTTGGAGAGGTCAATATAATTGAGAAAATGGTAGTAAAGGCAAGTCAAACAATATCATAACAGGTATTAAATGAATACCCCCTGAGATTTTTTTGAAATTACCTTAAAATACTTCAATTCTGGATCTTGAGGAATAGAAATATAGTCCCAAACTCCTTTAATCTAATTCAATAGTAAGTTGGTGAATAAGCACCTTCTATGTCCAGTGTAATATCAATTTCTGATAAAGGAAATAGGGAACAGGATGAGTGACAACCAACAGTTTGGAATTTAGAACTTACCCAGAGGCACTCTGTTAAGTGTTGAAGATATGAAGAAAGGCAAAGACATTGCCTGTACCCAAGGAGCTCATGGTCTAATGAGAGAGACAGCATGCAAATAACTATACACAACCAAAATACAGGCATCCCTTCCCTTTCGAGGGGGTTAGGAGTGTCAGGTCTCCGTGATCTAGAAAATCCACATAAAAATTTTTGTACCAGAGAAGTCTGAATTTTTCTTTGTCTTTTATGGGGTGTTTATAGTGCCTTATATGAATTTATGAGTTACTAAACTTTTAAAGATATCTCTTCATTTCTAGCCTTTGTGTGATGTCTACTGGCTTTCACATTCTTTTTGCAAACTTCAACTTTTTAGTTAGTTTAGTGTTTAAAAAAGAAATTGTGTTTATTTATGGTATTAAAAGATAAAATGTGTTGATATTATATGATAATTATACAATTATACATATATTACATGCAGGTCTGAGTTTCTAAACTTTTTCTAGGTCATCTGCTGCCTTTCGCATATTGTCTGTGACTTCTGCAAAACTCCCCAAAAATTCCCACTTAATTTCTTAGGCTAACCCTCAAGATATTGAAACCATGATGGGGAAAATCAGGATGTAGAAGAGATGTTTCTACACATACCTTAAATTGGAGTTCACCAAGAGATTGTGTCCCGGCTCATCTTTCTATCCATTGAATCACCTACCTTCCTCAAGGCACACACTTGTCTTAGATAATAAAGAATCCAGTGATCGCCTAGTTTTTTCTGGTGCCCTAAAATTCCATTAATATCCTCTATTAATGATTCCTTTATGTCTATTGAAGTCCTCTTCTGATACTCTCTTATACATTCCTTCTGAACAGAGCTCAGAAGCTCATCTCCTAAGAGAGGTGTTTCTAGCTGTCCCCTCAGTTATTAGTTTTATATCCCTATGAAATTACTTTGTATATTTGGTGCTTCCTTATCTATGCACATGTTGAATTACCCAGTAGAATGTAAGTCTTTTGAGAGTAGGATCATTTTGTTCTTGTCTTTGTAACCACTAGTGGCTACATAGTGCCTGTCACATAGCACTTACTCAATAAATATTTATTAAATTGATATGGAATGAAATGAGGTAGAAAAAAACTCCAATAGGTCTTACTGACCTGGAAGTGTTTTGAATCTGAGTCCAGCAAAAAAGAAATGTGTCTTTTGCCCAGAGTATGCAACTAAATTCAGAAATGCCCATGGCCAAAAGACTTGTCACCAAGTGAGGAAATTTGGAGTTATAGTAATGCTTTAAGGTATAGAAGAATAGTAATCCTTCTAAATAAACTGTCTAAAATTAAAAAGCTAGTCTAAAATAAAAAATCAAATGTCTAACACCAAATGCTCTAAATGTGACAAGAGGTCTTCCCCCCATTTTTCCCCATCCCACCAAAAAAAAGTGTCTCCCATTCCTCTCATTCTGGCTCCCATTAACTGTGGTTTGGGGGCTGACTTTAGACAAGTTTTTATTTTTAAAGTATCCTGCTCTTTCTTCCTTCATAGGCTAAATTTTCTTTTATGAAGAATTGGCTCAAGTAAATGCCCAGTAAAGCAAAAATCTCTTCCCTAGTTGGGGGAGGAGGGAAAGAAAACTCAAGAGATTAATCTGACCCCATGGTCTTGGATTTTTCACTGGGGAACTATAGCATACTGCTTAATGAATGACCCTGAGGACTCAGCACTTGATCACTCCCTCTCCAGAAGATGAATTTTCTTATGAAATTGACAAAAAGTCTAGCCCTCCAGACATCAGGTGACCCCTCACCCTTGGGTCCCCACTGCTTAACCTGCGGCTAAATAATGAAGAGCAAGTTTGAGCTCCTAGCTCTATTCACAGAGCTCATAAATTCACAGAGCTGTCTTCTTTTCCTCAGGATTTGCAACCACGGAGGAAAGGGGGGTTTGAACTCCTAGGTAAGTACAGCCATTCCTTCCTTCTGACAATGATCTCTGGCAGTCCAATGTCATGTCATATTACCAACACATCACAGGAGTTTCTGGCTCTTTTCATTTCAACATCCCCAGCCTTACTGAGAAGAAAACTATAAAGCCACCTCAGAAATACCAGGGCAATCACTGCAAAGGAGGGTGGCATTCCAAAAATGTGATTTGGAGGCCCGGATAAATCTGGTGGTACATTGCTCAGTTGTCAAGTATTTCTGGCACATTGTGCCCCACATGACATTGCTGTCACATGCAACCTATCCAGATAGGCGTAGCCTTGATTTAGAAAGGGAAAATGCTGCGTTGAGGACAGAAGCTCGAATTAACAAGGACGGGAAGCATAAGAAAGGAGAAAGAGAAGAATAGCTCGGATGAAGCACAATTCCACACAGTAAAAACATACACCGTCAATGGGCTCGTGTGAAGGAACCAAGCAGTCATCCAGCCTGCATCAAAATTCACGTTTGCTTTTTTCTCTATATATAACATTTATAAAGCATCTGAAGTCTGGCAAGAGAAAGAACACTGAAGCACTGCGGTCCTAAACACATGAATTGCCTTTTCCACATGTGTTCCCTATGCATATATTATGCCTTATTACCATTGTAAAAGTTTCTGTGGGAAATGTTTTGACATTATTGATAATAATATTTTTATTATTATTCCATTTTAGTTCTTGGCTTTGAACTAAATGCATGTCCTGGCTATCGAGAAGCTCTCTCATGAGCTAGGGTTTTATTAGTTCAGTAACACAGCACATCCCAGGACCTCATTTGGTCACTCGACTGGGCTTCCCGCTGTCATTTCTCTCCACAGTCACCCCCTGATAAACCAACCTGAGAATGGGAGTGCAAGTTGGGAGAGGAATCCAGAGGAAGTGATATACAAACACAGACACACCCACCTAGACACACACATAGGTATGTGCAGGGGGACATGCAGGCACACATGCCTAGAACACTTTCCCTTCTCTGTTCTGAATACTGACCTCCTTGCCTTCCTTTGAGTCCTAACCAAAATCCCACTCTTTATCGGAAACCTTCCCTAAGCCCTCTTAGTTCCAGTGTAATACTACTTTGTATTATTTCCTAATTATCCTGTATGTAGCTTGCTTTCTACGTGTTTGTTTCCTCATTGCCACCTCCATTAGATTGTGAGCTCCTTGAGGGCAGGGATGGTCTTTTGCCCCTTTTTGTATCTCTAGTGCTTAGTACAGAGCCCAGCACATAGTAGGCACTACTATTTTATTTACTGATAGCTTAACTCCATCTGTCATGTCCCCTGAGAATGTAGAATCTCATGTATGTAATTTCCCTGAATGCAAATTCCCTGAGATAAGAACTGCTTCCCTGTCATTGTACTCTAGGTACTAAACATGGTTCTATAACAATATGACATGGTAATCTGAAACTTGGAATTTTCAGCCCAAGAATTTAGTTTAGCAGGCTCCATCTGGACAGAATGTATTCCCTCCCCCTTAGTTCTGAGTATAGGAGTACCAGGGTTGTGGCAGAAACTTCCAAGCCTGCTCCATTAACAAAAACAAAAGCAAGTCTTCCTTAGAGTTTCATCCCTGCAAGAAGCTATTGTTTGCCTCCCTTTCCCTTAGCCTCACTGACTACAATTCGGTTCCATGGAAATCTTGCCCTCGCATCTGGCTCCATGAAAAACATACTTCCTTTACCAACCTTCCTTTACTGACCCTCCAAACACATTCCAGAGAAGTGAAAACCTCCAGCCCTTGTAGATTCTTTTTTTCCCTACCTTTGGCTGGTTCTCCTTGTCCTATTTGGTTGGAAGGAAACAAAATCACTAACTACCTTCCCTTAGATGAAGTTTCAGTTCCTCTAATTTTTGTCTAGACTGGCATCTGCTTACTCCCCGGAGGCCATGCAGGTTGGGCTAGGAAATTAGGTCTCCATGATCCCCTTTTCAGAAGTCTGATATCCCTTGACATTTGAAATCAATTCAATTCAACTCATTAAACATTTATTAAGTACCTTCTGTGTGCCAAGCACTATGCTAAGAACTGAGATTCAAAGAGGAAAAAGAAAGACAGTCCTTGTCCTCAAAGAGCTCACAATCTAATGGGAGAAGACAACAAACAAGAGGAAGCTAGGAAGCTATTGAAAGTAGAGAGACATCAGAGGGAGGTATATTGTGCCAACAAAAGTAAGTATAATTATCCAAAGGAAAAAATCAATTTTTTAATGAAGTAGAGGACTTCCAAGGATTCCTGCTAAAAAGACTCGAACTGCACATAAACTTTGAAGATCAAACACGATAGCTAAGAGAAATCGAAAAAGGCAAACACTAATGAATAATCATAAGGGACTAAACATGGAACCCTTTGTAACACCAAGGATCATAGGAATCCCATTAGATAGAAGGCCTGGAAATGGCCCAATTATGAGCCAAAATAAAATAAGAACAGAAAAAAGAAGAGGAATATATTGTGGGAGGGGAGGAGAGAGGAAGGTTAAGGAAAATTATCTCACATAATTTGAGTTTGGAAGTAGAAATCTATACAAACAAGGAGGAAATGGGGTATAGTGGCTATCACTTAAATGTCTCTCTCATCTAAACTTGCTAAAAATGGGAAGAATACATTCACAAACACACTCACATTTAGATATAAAAATATAGTTTGCTCGGCAGAGAAATAGGAGAGAAAGAGAAAAATGGAAAAGAGCATTAGAGGAATGGTAGATTAAGGTAAAGATTAGTCATCCACTAAACAAATTCTAAGGATGTACAAAAAATACTCTTTGGCATGTGAAAGAATGAAAATCTGAAGTGCACACTAAACAAGGAATTACTGAGAAAGTTGTGGTATATAAATGTAATAGAATACTACTGTATTGCTAAAGATGATAAAGAGGAGGAAGATAGGTAGACACTTCCTAGTTGTATGACCCTGGGCAAGTCATTTAAACCTCATTGCCTATCCCTTGCCACTCTTCTGTCTTAGAATTGCTATTAAGACAGAAGGTAAAGTTTTTTTAAATAATAAAAAGAATGGTTTCAGAGAAATTGGGGGAGATTTCTATGAAGCAGTAAGCACAACCACGAGAAAATTTATACAAAGATAACTATGTTGTGAAGTTAAACAACTTTGAAAGATTTGGGAGCTCTGATTAGTATAATGACCAAACATGATTCTAGAGGATTAATGATGATCTGTTCCCTGCTCCTGATACAGAAGTGAAAGGTTCAGTGTAAAATGAGACATGTATATATACATATTTATACATAAAATACAAATATAATATATACATGTGTGAACGTGTATACACGCATACACATGGCCAGTGCAGACATTTGTTTTCTTGACTACACATTTGTAAATTTGTATTTATTTTGTAAATATTTTGTTTTTCTTTCATGAAACCTGTGATTCTCTGAACCACAGAATACAAGATGGAAGGTACCCCTCTAACGCCATCTTGTCCAACTTAGACCTTGTCCTCCTCCTCCTAGCAGTTCATAGCTAGCAAAATAAAATTGTTTTATAATGTTTTAATTGGACTGTGGCAGTCTAATTAAATTAAATTAAATACCTTTACTACAGCTGTTAACTGCCACTTGTGAGTTCATCTGCCACAAGGAACCTTTCTTAATTTTCTACCCAAGTCCAGACACTTCCCCTCCTCCACTCAGGAAATTGTAGAGGTCATTTCTGATCAGTCTAGCTAGTCAGAGGAGGAGAAAATAGCTTGGAAATAGCCTGAAAAACTTATTTTGTCAGCATTGGCCCAAAGCAAAACGTGTCTATGACCCATAATTTAAAGTGCATATCTTATTACTTCAATAGAGGCAAGTGCCCAATCCATCAACAAGCATTTATTAAGCATCTACTTTATCCCGATACTCTGCTAGGTGCTAGAGGTACAAAAACAAAAACAGTATCTGCCTTCAAGGAGCTTCTGGGAATACTAATAGCACTGATTCATCAGGTTGCCATAAGGATCAAATGAGGTAACATATGTAAAGTTCTTTGCCAACCTTAAAGTGCTCTATAAATTCTATTTATAATTATCCTGGGGGAGACAACATGTATATAGGCAAGTTGATACAGAATATACACAGAATAAATATAAGATGATTGGAGGCGATGGGCTAGAGCAAACAGGAAGAGCATCACCTAGAAGGAAGAAAAGAAATAATTTATTAGTATGTGCCAAGGACTATGCTGAGAGCTTTACAAATATTCTCTCATTTTATCTTCCCACAACTCTGGGAGGTAGGTGCTATGATTATTCCCATTTTATATTTGAGGAAGCCGAGGCAGACAGAGCCAAAGTGATCACCCAGGGTCACACAGCTAGTAAGTGTCGGAGGCTAAATTTGAATTTAGGCCTTCCTTATTCCAGGCACAGTGCTCTATCTATTTATTACCTACATGTCTCTTGGTGTCACCTGAGCAGAATTTGAAAGAAACAAGGATATTCTAAGAGTTGGAGGTAAGGGTAAAGAAGAATACATTCTAGGCATTAGAGACAGACACTGCAAAGACATGAAGTGAAAGTCGGAATCTCATGTGTGACAAAGAAGAAGGCTAGGTAGGCTCAACCATCAACTGCAGGAAGATTGGAATAGGCTGAAAAAGCTAAAAATTAAATTTTTATGTTTACATTTTTGCTTAATTACATTTTATCTTTCATGCCTCTAAATGTGGATCACAAAGATAAAATCATATTTTAATAGACAGACTAGGTTTGGGCTTTCTCTTTAAAATTTAGTGAAACTAAGTGTTTATCAAAAGAAAATATCCTTAAGGATAAGTGAAAACTTCCATAAGCTTCAAAAATGGAAGTAGACTGAGATAGAACAGCCATGTAAGTTCTATTAGCATCTTTCTTTTCTCCCTTCACACATATAACATAGAGAAGACTCCTAGGATCTCTGTTTATGTCCTATATCTTCTCTGGCTTGTCAGAGAGTCTGTGGCTTAGTATAGGAGGCAATGGAGTTTTGTTCTGGTTAAGATAACATACAAAGGTCAAAGTTTGTGGGGGTTTGTTTTTGTTTTTTGTTTGTTTTGCTGTTGCCAAATATACATAATCAACAGGAATATGGACCAGGTGTTAGAGGGCAATAATGGCCTTGTCCTCTTGATGTAGCTTTTGTTCTTACTCAAGCATATTTTGCAAAAGAAAATTGGAATGGACTTTATAGCCCCAGCTCCTATTGGGGAGGGAATAACAAAATTCTTGAAATGGGTTTTAAGTGTACAAGAACTTCTTAAAAGGTTAAACAAGAATTATGAAGAATTTTTTCTAAGCTGAATAGTTGTCTAGAATCATAGACATCCAAACTTGAGCAGATGTCAGCCATTATAATAGAATTAATTAGCCTGGAACACTCTGTCTGATTAACTATCTGGATATTTATGGTAACAGATACCCCAACTGCTATGAACTAAAAGAGGTTAGGTCATCCTCAGGGAGAGGCTTTCTAGCCACAACACTCTGAGAGCTAAGAGTAGAGAGCCAACAGATAGAGACCCCTGAAGAGCTGAAACCCGTGAAATGTTACTAGAGAATAGCTCCATGAGTAGAAATAGAGAGAAAGCAGGGAATGTCTATCACAGAGATACTGTCCTTGGAAGAGCACAGAGATAGTCAACAGAAAACCATAGGGTGATCTTATTAGAGAACATTGGAAGCTCTGTAAAATAAGAGGCATATTTGTAGGACCGTGTATACACACCATGGTCACCTATGTTTCATCTTCTGGGTTCTTGTCATGTTCTCCTTCATATATGTTTCATGACCACATATTTCACATATGCCTCCATGTATATGCCCTGTCACAAATGTTATGTGAATATTCTATGTTCTGCATGCTGTCCCCCACTGGTGGTATGGCAGACTATGGCAGAATTTACCCCTACATATATATAAAGAATGTTTTTAATATTGTTTTATTTTCTATATTATTTAAATTGGTTGTTTTGAAATAATGTGCCATTTAAGTTCATAAACATTTTATTAGTGGTTTTGGTAGTGTGGTGACCCAAAGAGTACCTTGAATATGGGACAGCCTAGAGGGATCCCACATGTGGTAGGGGATGACTCAGGTGCTATACTAACAAAGACTTAGGTCTAGACCATAATCCTAGTTACATAAATATTCTCTTGTTCCCATTGGGCTGAACCAGTTTAGAATTGGGATCCAGGTTTGGAATCTAGTGCAAGAATTACCTCAGTGTATTTTTCATCAAGTTCATCTAGGTGTCAGAGTGGATAGAATGCCAGCCCTGGAGTCAGAAGACCCATCTTCCTTAGTCCAAATCTGGCTCAAAACAGTTACTCTGTGATCTTGGCCAAGTCACTTAATCTTGTTTGTCTTAGTTTCCTCATTTGTAAAGTGAGCTAGAGAAGGAAATGGCAAACCACTTCAGTATCTTTGCCAAGAAAACCCAAAACAGGGTCACGATAAGTCAGAAAAGACTGAAATGACTTTAACAATTTTTTTTATAAATTTTGGACATCATTTGAATATTCTCTTGAATTAATTACCATCCAAACCCTCAAAGAGGCATCGGGGTATAGGGATTGATTTATTTTATGATTTACCAAACTTTAAAGTGATACTCAAATGGGGGCTATTATGATTGTCATTTTTATTAATAAAACAGTGGGCATTGCTTGAAAACTGGAGTGCACGGTTTATCAATATAACTCCTAAGGCTTTTAGACCTCTTTCTTTCCCTGGCTGTTACACACAAGATCATTATCAAAAAGATTAAAGGTAATTAATGACTAGAGACACTGGAGTAAAGTTGGCTACCTAAAAATAATTTACTTATTGTATTTCTGATAGATGTGCTTGTTACTTTGTTTTCATTTTACTTGGAGGACCTAGGACCAAACATTTCAAGATACAATCTTTTGAAAAGGCCCCAATATTGAGTGTTTTCTGCTGTTTTCCAATGGAATGGAAAAGGACAGAGAGTCTGGATTCAAAACCCATCTTTGAAATTTATGACACCTATGAAATCAAATGAGTCACTTAGCTCCCTGGACATCAGTTTGTGCATCTATAAAATGAAGAGGCTGGACTAGAACACTTCAGAGATGTCTCCCAATTTTGGATCTGTGAGCAATTGGATGGTGGAATGGAAAGAGGGCTGCACCTACAATCAGGAAGATCTGAGTTCAAATCCAGCCTCAGATATTGACTAAATGTGAGACCCTGAGCAAGTCACTCAATCCTATTTGCCTCAATTCCTTCATCTGTAAAATGGAAAGAATAATAGTGAGAGTTGTTACAAGGACCAAATGAGATAACAATTGTAAAATGCTTAGCACAGGGCATGACACATAGTAAGTGCTATGCAATCGTTAGCTATTCAAATTATAATATGATTCACAGTTTAAAAACAGCATAATCCTGTGGATTATGTACATTTACATTAAAATGGTGAACATACACACATAAAATGAATGCTCTTAAATTTCTCACAGGTAATGCACATTGGTATAACAGAAAATTTAGAGTGGCAGAGTTGAAAGAATTCTTGATTTTGAGTTTTGAGACCATGTGGCATAGTAGGGAGATAGCTAAAACTGGAGTCAGGAAGACCTGGGTTTAAACCCCACCTCGGACACCTATCTGCTGACCCCTTATCATAAAATGAGGGGTGTGGATTTGATGGCATGAAGGGTTCCTTCTAGCTCTAAATGCAAGATGGGTCAAAAAGTCTTGGTGCAATTTTAAGTTATTAATCACTTAAAACTGCACTAAGACTTTTGATAAATGTGATACAATGACATGATATAATATGATACGATATGGTAAAGTACAATTTGATACGAGATAAGATATGATAAGATGAAATTTGATATGATATGATATGATGAACCGCATTCAAAAGTGGCTTTGCCACTTGCCACCTAAGTAGCCTTAAATAAGTCATTATACATCTCCAGGCTTTATTCTCTTCAGCTGTAAAATCAGGGAGTTGGGCTACATGACTTCTAAGCTCCCTCCCATCAGTCAAATGTCTGATCATACCTAAATGTCCGCACACCTGCCCAAGAATTTAGAGGGCTGCCCCATCAGGACAAAAATGTCCAAAGTCGGGACTTTGTGGTAAACTTCCAAATGTCTCAACCAGTCCCCTCAGTCCTGACTTGAAAGTTTAGAGGGTTAAAAGCACAGGCTGCATTCCGAATCTCTGTTAGTTCAGAGTGAGGTAGCAAAAACCATCCAAATCACGGCTTTCCTTTGTCAAAGACCTCCGCAGGAGAGCCTGGCAACGAGTCCGTCTCCCACAGCTAATAACTCACCGGGTATCAAAACCTCCAGAATCATAATACCTCGGCAGCCCCGACTATGTGCCTGCATTTCGTGACAAAGCCCATGATGGATGGCGAGAGCCAACAGAAATGCTAATGTGCCTTGGGATTCGGGAACCCGGCCCGCCTTACGTGTGAGAACAATTTATGATGATAACATGACATGCTAATATATTTTTACAGCTTAAACAAGATATCCTGTGCCAGTCCTGAGAACCGCACATAGTTTATCAATATAACTCCTAAGACCTTTATCCCCCTTTTGTTCCCTGGCTGTTACACACAAGGTCATTATCAAAAAGATTAAAGGTAAATGATGACTAGTAACACTGGAGTAACTCCCGCTGGAGGAAAACCTTTTTTTTTTTTTCCCCTCTATGTTTTCTATCTCTACGGCACTTTTCGATCTTTCATGCTAAAGATACAAAGTACCTTTGAATGGCAACGGGGGGGGGAGGGTCCTTTCACTGTTCTTCCTTTGTGAGGCAACTCAGTATCTAAGCAGCATTGACCATGATCCATTCCTTTTTTGGAGAGGTCAAAGCCAACGTCTCCAAAGTGGCTCGTGTCGTGAGTGCTTAAAGATGTTGTCCGCTCTCTTCCCTTCTTCAGCTGTTAGTGAGCAAAGATAAGCTGGATGGATGAGGCAAGATGGGGAAAGATGAGGTATCTGACTGATGAGGTATGACATACAATGAGGCAGAAGGATCGTAAGAGCATCACTGATTTCAAGCTAGAACAGAGTAGTTTTTAATTTTTTAATAAAAATATATATTTCCATGTGAAGATATTCCCCTTTCTACAGTCTGTAAGTCTATATGTTGTAGCAAATGAAGTCTTGAAGGCCCCACACACACACACACGTACAGATGACAGTCACAAATGGGTAAAATTTCAATGCTTTTTGCCCAGTATACACAATCTTTTTATCCTGGAACTGGTTAGAATCTACTGTCTTAGACCCACTTTTCACTTTGTAACATAGGGCGGGAGAGAGGAGGAAAGAGAATTTCAACTGAAGGTTTCTCTACTTTTATTCTTTTTTTGGTGCAAGAATTCAATGAATCAACCTACCAGCGTTTTTAAGGACTCTTATCTTCTTTCTGTCTGAGAATCAATATTGAATATGGGTTCCAAAGCAGATTAGGGTTTAAGTGACTTGCCCAAGGTCACATAGGAAGTGTCCGTGGCCAGATTTGGATCCAGAACCTCCCATCTCCATCCACTGAGCCATCTAACTGCCCAACCCCACAAGCATTTAGTAAGCACTTATTATAGACCAGGACCTGTGTCAGACTCTGAGAAAGACAAGAGTAAAACAATAACTGAACTCAAGGAGTTTACATTCTATGAAATGATCTTGCAGGGTCCAACAGAAAGTAAAGAGTTTCTATAAACTGAAAAAGCACATGCTGTTTGGAATGCCATAGCCACAGCATGCTGATGAGAGTTTTGAGTGAATATGCTTTCCTCATTACTTTGGAATTTCTAGAGCAATTTGCCTACTGAAATGTGTCAAAAAGCCACAGAGATCTTTTCTTTCATCTAACTGGAGAGTGATGCTACCTGTGATAATTTTTTTTGGTTGAAGTTGCATATACAGTTTATTCCATATATTTGTCCATTTTCCTCATTCCAAGGCATGCAGAGCAGAAATGTGGCATGATGGGGGCAGCTAGGCAGTTCAGTGGATAGAACACCAGGTCTGGAGTTTGGAGGACCTGGGTCCAAATTTTACCTCAGATGCTTCCTAGCTATGTGATCCCAGACAAGACACTTAACTCTTAATCCTTGCCCTTCTGTCTTAGAATTGTTATTGACAAGAAATAAGGATTTTTTTCAAATGAAAAGTGGAATGATGTTGAGAGTGCTGCACTTGAATTCAGAAGACCCAAATTTAAACTGAAATTTCCACTTGACTGTGGAATACCCACTCGACCTCTTTATTTCCACATTTGTTAAATGAGGCTAAAATTACTTGCATTTTGCCTCACAGGGGTGCTATGAGGAAAGCATTGTAAAGAAGTTAAAAGGAAAAATAAATATAATCTGTTATTGTTGTAGCCTGGGCATTTCACCAGACCGTTCACAAGGACAATATAACCTATGGCTGTACCCAGCATGGCCACCATGCTTCCATTCTTGCCCTTTGGGCTGGCTCATTCACTCCCAATCCCACAGTTCTCCCCAAAAAAGCAGTTTTCCCAGAATAGAAAAAGGTAGCAATGGCCTCCAGCTCTGACTTACTCCTCTCCTTTCCAAGTCCCAGGAGTAACCCTAGCATGGGAGGCAAGGAAGACATATGCAGGGAGGAGGGCAGAAAAATACTCTAACATTTCTTTTCTGGATATAATTACATCATATAACTACTCCTCCAAGATTGATAACCAAAAGGGTCAAATGAATTCTCAGGGTTAGCTATGTTTAAAAGTCAGAAGAAGGAAGATTTCTATCACCTCATATCTCATGAATAGCATTTACAATTCTATGCCATCAATAAATGCCATCTTTTTAATTAACCTTTTAGAAATATTGTCATATTCTCTCTAGCATCGAAACTACTTCATGATCATAGGTTAAAGGAAAAGGGAGAAGCAGTAGTATTAGAAGATATTTTATCTAATTTCAAATAGAAGATATTCAAAGACAATTTAAATTCAATGATGTGCCAACTTTTGCACAAGAAAATGAATTTGGTCCATCTATTTCCAGCTACCATTATCCGTGGTGAATCTTGGCCAACATTTTTAAATATTGCAAGGTATAGTCATTGGCAAGTCTAGCCATGAAGCAGAAAAGTGTCTTTGTTAAACTGACATATTTGGGGAATCAAACTATGACCCTAACTTCATTAGCGACATGTTCTAAGCAATTGACCTAGTAGCTTAGAGCTCCATTTTCTCTGTAGGACGTTACAAAAGCGCATTAAATGGTAAGCAGCAGGATGCTTTAAATTAGCAGGGCTAAGGTTGGGCTAGGAGAACAACTCACCCTAAAGTGAGGTGGGAATGAAGGGTCAAGGGAGATTTCTTTTAGCTGATACCTGCGGTACTCTTGTTTAAGGGGATGTGAGTATAAAATCCCAGAACGTCATAGAGCCTCTGAACATGACCTATAATCACTCCAAAGTATTTGGCTTAACTTTCACACAGGAAAAGTCAAGCAGAGAAAGAATGCTTATTACTGTGATATATAGTTGTATGAATACCCCATAAAGTTGGTCCTTCAATCCAGACAGACACAAAAGATGAAAAACTAAATCCAGAAGTGAATACTGAAGGTTAAGAAGAAGAAAAAAAGCAGAATAGATTGCCTTTGGGAAATTGCATAGTGCTTTTAAATACTTTGCTGAAATTTTATATTAAAATATCATCAAGTCCTCCAACAGTAAATTCTGATTATGAAGTCAATGGCGAAAAGAGTTATTGACAGTGTTATAGGTTTGTGCTCATTCCCCAAGAGAATGTTTCTTCAATGTAGAACAGCTTATAAGTTTGTAGTGATTTGAAATGAAATTGCATTTCATTAAATTTTCAAAGCCAACAAGAGAGTTCAAGCTCAGATTTGGAGGAAACCATTTGTCTTGGTCTGTCAGATCTATCAAAGTTTAAGACAAAGGACAGCTTTATGTCACTGAATCTGAGCCAGAGAGGCTGAAAGTAAAGTGAAATCGTTATATATGTAGCCTCCTTTCTTGACAAGAATATTTGGGCATCTCTCACCAAAGCAGAATTTAACTAAGATTTCTTATTTTTGATGACCCTGGAATGATTTTAATTGTGACCTTGATGCTAGAAGTGTTTTCATTTCATTCACACATGAACTCAGTTTTAAATATTGATTTTTGTATTATTTTTAGTATTCAAGACCATCGGTTATATAGAATTTCAAAAGGTTAACAAAGGTAGTAAATGCTTCCTATGGGTGGATGCTTTAGCATATGGATTATCACTGAGTAGAAGGAGCTCACCTTTGGACATCAGTGGGAAAGGTATAGAGTTTCTCCCATTAAAAATGGGGAAAAATCTTTTTAAACAACTTTCCACCTCTAACTCCATGCGATTGTGGTAAATGTTTCTATAATCCGATGGCCTAAATTCTAAATGAAAGGAATTCATAGACTTGGTCTAGATCTTTACCTGAAAATCCACATTTTTTAAAAGTGACTATTGCAATTGATTTTAAATTGAGAGTAATTTCCTAATAACATGATTTTAGAGAATTGGTTCTAGACTCAAATAGCTTCCCCAGGCTGAGATTTGAACCCAGAAATTTCTGAGTTAAAGTATAGCTTGCTCGCTCTCCCCTATTCCACCCTGACCCTCCTAAAACAGGAAGGTAAGCCAAATAATTCCTTCAGCCTTGATATTTGTTTTGCTTCCAAATCAGACAAGTGATTTGGATTGGAAAGGGCTTCTTAGCTTACAGAAGATAATATCATCATCCCATGAGTTGAATACATGTGTACTTAGGGCAACTTATATCTCTCACACAGAAAATCTGCCAGTGTCCTCTGGTAAGATCATCAGAACTGATAAGCTTTAGAATTTACCAATTGCTAACAGAAAGGAAGAGAGGCAATATAGTTCAGTGGATAGAGTCAGGACAGCCTGGGTTTGAGTTTGGCATCTAATATACATATGATTGCATGATTTGAGCAAATCTAATTAGGAAACATCTAAGTTTAGATATAAGAATAGTTATTGACCTACATAATATTGATAAGAATAGTCATTGATCTACCCTGATATAAAGAATTTCCTCACTTGGTGCACCCTCCACAATAAAACCATAGGTCTGAAATTTATTTTTTGAAAAACTGAACATGAGTATGACTTCATATGTCTCAGATCTCAAAAGAGCTTTATATATTTTCCTAAAGAAGAAAGATCTAAGTTCAATTCCTAACACTGGCACACACTAGTTGTCTGACTCTGGGAAAGTCATTAAACTTCTTGGTGCCCATAGATAATACTCTAAAATGAAAAATTATTGATAAATTGCTGTTTCTGCTTTGGTGGGCAAAATGTAGCATTCACATCAAGAGTTCCTACAATGATGAAATCCCAGGTCCAAATCAAAAATTTTCCTCAACTCAGCTTTAGCCATTGTTGTGTAACCTTAGGCAAATCACTTTACTTTACTGCCCAGGCCTCAGTTTCCTCATGCTTAAAATTAGAACATGGACTCATTCATCTCTGGGGTCTCTCCTCAGCATTTAGATCCTGACACTATATGGTGAGTTTTTCATTGGATTTTTCAGGAAAGTTTTCATTTCCTTAATGACAGTTCATGCCATCTTATTGTTCAATAGAATTATGTATGGGTTTGGTTGGATACCAAATGACTGCATTCTCTTGGGGCTCTTACTCTCAACTCCTCGGCATTTGTTCTCTGAAATCTACTTTTTAAGAGCTCACTTTCTCAAACCAGCCAAGGATTATGGTATATGGTATAGTGAACCATATATATTTTTATCCTCATGCCTCTGGCTAAAGATAGAAACTACCACCAACAAATGCCAAAGTTCTTGAACTTTCAAACCTATTACAACTTTATGCTACCATTAAAATAGATTAAATGCATTGTTTTGACTGAAGAAAAAAGCATTGTCTCTGTAAATTTTTATAGAGTACTCCAAAGGCAGGGTTCTCTCATCATCCTTGGAATAAACAAAGTCTTAAATTCCACAGACCAAAGAGTAAAATAAAAACAAAATTAAAAATTGACCACACACACCTGCCTGTTTAACCAAAACATATGTGATTAATAGCAAGATTTAGTACTTGGGGAGGAAAAGGTACTTCGGAAGACTTGAGTGAATGCAAAGAGTTCTAAGTCTGTGTCAATGTGCTTTTTAGTTTAAGAGAAATGTGCAAAGATGATAGCTGTGCTTTACAATCATTAATAATCACATCTTAGTTTTGCCACTAACTAGCTGTGTGACCCCAGGGAAAATCACCCCAGCTCTCTGTAACTCAGTTTCCTCATCTGTAAAAGGGAGATCGTGATCCTTAAATCCTATCCATCTCACAAGGTTGCTATGAGGATCAAATGAGTTCATTTGTGGAACAATTTTGAAATTGTAAAACGCAACTTAAATGTGAGCTCGTTATTAAGTTCCTGGTATGTATATAGCACTCCTGGGACACATACAATATTTAGAAAGTTTAAAGTTATCATTTTGCATTCCGATAATCTTCTGCTGAAGTCCTGCTTTAGTGCCCCACTATGAGTCATTAAAGATGTCCTAAATTTGCTCAAGGGGTCCACACTCTGGCAGGTCATAGACTTAAAATTCGAAGAGTCCTCAGACACCATCTAGTCCCTCTTCTTTTTAGTATAAGGCCAAATCGATGGCCAGAATGCTTTTATGCCCCCTGACTCCTTACCTAACCCCTGATCCTTGCAATGTGCAAAGCAGAAAACTCTCTCTGAGATGCCCCACTTAGATCGCTAATGCCTTAAGGCTGCCTACCATAATATTTTCCTCTTCTTCAGCCTCTGCTTTCTCTTGTTCCATAGTTCTTACTTGGAAGATAGTCTCTTCATCCCAAAGTGGCAAGTCACTAATCTGATTTAAGCTCAAAGTATTAATGTGCTAATGAGAAAGAGTTCTAGGAATGGCCCAGGGATCTCCCTTCAGTTCCTAAGTCACATACGCATTCTGGAGGAAATAAATAATTATTAGATGGTTCTTCTATTCAAGTATGTTAACTTGTGTGCATTAAATAACAAAAAATAGCACAGATACAGATGGTTTGTATGTGATCTGTGGCATTTTAATTATATCTGAAATATGACGTAACTTCATAAAGTTAGATTTTAACAACTGAAAAATGGCACTCCTTTAAAAGAGTACCAGCTTCTACTAATATCCTCCTTAAACAGATGTGAACACTGAGACCTGGAGAGGCTTTGCATACTTAAGGTCACAGAACTAGCTAAAATCCAGTTTTTATCTCCCACTCTGATATTTCCTACCTCCAAATTAAAAAGGAAGCAATCCATTCACCAATGACGTTAAGATTAGAATTCACTATCGTGTAATTAGAATCTGTTACCCCAGCAAAACTATGATTCCCAGCACTCAGACAGGTTATAAATTGGGTGTAGTTCCATCTCTCGAGCTTTTTCCTTCCCGACACAGCTTTGGTTTAGTGGGGATTTTTTGAGCGGGTAGAAAAACTTAGTCATGTAGTTCTATTTTTTCAGATGATAAACTTTATTAAAAAATACTTGAAATATTGCACATTAATTTAAATCTTACACCATCCGCTTAGAATCTATCAAATGGAATGATAGCTAGGCAGCACAATGGAGAGAGCACCAAGTCCAGAGTTGGAAGGATCTGGGTTCAAACCTGGATTCAGACACTTCCTAGCTGTTTGACCCTACGTAAGTCACTTAAACCCAATTGTCTAGTCCTTGCCATCATTCTTCTGCTTTGGAATTAATACTTAGTATCATTACTAAGACAGAAGGTAAGAGTTTTTAAATAAAAAATGGATTTTTTTTCCCAAAAGAATCTATTATGTGGGCAGAACATGTGGCAACTTCTATTGCTTTCATTTAAATGAACAAATATGAGCCTTCTTGAAATTTCAGAGATATAGCCACATTCTCGGTACCAGTAAGTCAAGGCATGAAACCCAAATACAGTCTTATGTTTCTTCATCTAAGATTTATGCCCTCTAAAAATATACATTTTTGGTACCTAGCAATTAAATAGACGGGGTCCTAGACTCCCTAGACATAAAAATGGCCTGAGATCAAGAAATATGGAGAATGAGGAATGTAACAGAGTTCGATGTGTGTCCTTTTGCATTTGGGAATGATAGAGTAGTGGACAGGAGAATTCTGTAGCAGAGTTGAAAGCCCCCAAAGAATGCAAGGAGTGATGAAGTGTGAGATGGAGTGACCAGAGCAGGCTAAAAAGTGATGATATATGATGAAGTGCAGTTGAGAATCCCAAGGAATGATGAAGTGTGATGGGCAGTGATGGATAACAGGATCAAATGAGATAACACATGGATGCACACTGTGCAAACCTTAAAGTGTTATGTTAATGCTAACTATTGTCATTATTGTTGTTCTTGTAAGAACACTGGGGAGTAGTGGACAGTGATAGACATCAGTGTATCATTTGGAAGACTTAAACAAAGTGAGGGATAATCAAAAAAAAAAAAAAACCATAGGGGGAAAAAACAGAAACTCCTTTATAGCATGACAAAGACATGCAAGGGTTTTATTGTAAATGGCCCCTGAGAATTGAGTGCTCAGGCATCATGTCTGACTATTTTACTGTGTTAAGATATTAACAGTAGCACCATCCAGTACTGAAGTTAATTCTACAAGGGCTGTCCATTTGGCCAATTTGTCAATTTTCCAATGAGGTGAGTTGGTTTGAAATGAATAAAATAGATCCAAATTTTAACAAAGAAATCATACCTTTGATGTAAGAGAGGCAGTGGGGTGTTGTAGACAGAGTCCTGAATTTGGAGCTGAAAAGGTCTAGCTTTAAATGTTGTTTCTGATATTAACAAGCTCTACACGTTGTCCCCAAAGTCTTTAACTATTAAAGTTTAAAACTGTGCTAACACTTTTGGACCACCCTGTATAACCAGGGACAAGTCACTTAACCTTGCTAAAACCCAGTTTCCTTGTCTGTAAAATAAGGGGGACAGTGTGGCAAAGCTAACAAGCCAGTTTAGGAGTCAGTCAGGAAGGGCAGAATTTTTGCTTCTGACAATTACTGGCTGTGTGACTCTGGGAAATCACCTGACTTCTCTGTGTCCTAGACAATTTTCTAAAACTATAAATTAGTTGCAGAACAGTTGCAGATGTCTATTTCTTGTTAGACTTTTCTTATAGAGAGTTTCTGGCACCAATTAAGGCCCAAGACCAAACTAAAATAATGCCTTCAGCTGTTGTGAGGCTCAAATGAAATAAGGCATATATTTTTGCAAATTTCTAGCCATCATATAAGTAGTAACTATTACTATTATATTTTTTCATGTTTTAGTGAAAGAGGCTCCCAATACACCACAGAGAACAAATTCATGTATAAATGAATCCATGGCTCCTTAAGAGTTTCTCCATTCTAGATATTCCATACGTCTCATGAAATAAGATATTTGTGGTTGATCAGTTGTATCAGTTGTATCTGACTCTTCGTGACTCCATTTGGGCTTTTCTGGACAAAGATAGTAGAGTGGTTTGCTGTTTCCTTCTCTAGCTCATTTTTCAGATGAAAAAAAAAAAAAACAAAGCAAGCAGGGTGAAGTGACTTGTCCAGGGTCACACAGCTAACAAGAGGCTGACGCCACACTTGAAGTCAGATCTTCCTGACTACAGGTCTAGCATTCTATCTAATGGTCCAAAATAAAATATTAAGCTACTACAATTCATGTCTATAATAATAATAAAAGAAAAACAAAAATAAAAACAAAGGCATTTAAATGTAAGACTTCATGCTTTATTGGTTATTTCTGTAGGAAATTCAAGAGTGATCTTTTTCATTGACTATGTCTTTCTCTGGTTTATTAAATCCCTTTGTTAAATTTCTTATTCAACATCATAAAGGTATTCCTGTGTAGGCTTTAATATCCTGGTGCACTCGTAATATTACTTTGGTACTCTCTCCAATCATGCCAACCACAACTCAAGCAACACCTTCTTATGTTGACCAAGTCTTGTCCATGTATTCTTGCATGTTCTCCATAAGCTGGTCCAACTTAATGTGCTGAAGCCCTCATCTAGACCTCTGGATATTGGAGTATGCAAAGTATCTACCATTCTTCCTTGTCTTTCCAATATGACCATATTGCCTTCTTTTTTCTAGCCTTGTATCTGTGTGGTGATATCTTTTGTATACCTTTTCCAGTATAAAACACTTTCTTGATAAAACACTGCAAGATACACATGCCTACCATGACCCTCTCCATGACTTTTTCATCCCTGACAACTTTAATTCCCTACTGCTACTCAATCCTTGGAGCATACTGGAAAATATTTAAAAAACAGTTCTCCAAAAAATAATAATGATAATGATATTCACATAACACCGTTTTCAGTTTAATTTGCATTTTCAACATTTTCTCTATCACTTTCTTAAGTCCAGAAATCAACGGAACAATAAATCTAATCCTGATGTGTGGTTTTTGCTGAATTCTAAGGAGTAAAGGCTCACAAAGAAAATTTAACAATTAATTCTTGAGAGCTGGTTTGCTTTGGGTCCAGCACACCCCTGCAGTAAATCTCTCCCTTCTCCATAACAAGTGTTGGTAAATAAGTTGCAATTATCTTCATGGGTTCTTTATTTGGCAAATATTTATTAAGAGCACTGCAATATGAGAAAGCCATGTTGCAAGAAATGATCTCTCTTGTTTCCATAGAATGAATGATGAAATCAACCTCTTTATCTGCTTCTTCAGAGGGGACCAAAATGGACATCTTTCTAATAACTTTTATCTTCCTATCTTTTGGGTTCCTTTATAGCAACAGCATCAATATTATTATGATTCATTTCCTCCAGAAGCATATCCACTCATTGATTACTGGACAAGGACCCCACATTTAGAATAACCACCAAGTTAATGCTTCTAAAAGACAAAAACTGCTATTGACACTCCAAGCCTTCCCATTACTCTGCCACAATAGCTGCCTCAGTGAAAGGGGGAAGTCTAGTCTGAGGACCATTTGGTATTTTCTATGTTTCATTAGTTGCCAAAGCCAAAGAATTCATCACCAAGTATCCAGGCTGTTGCTGCCAGTATATTTGTAAGAATAATTTTATTGCTGAATCTGTTCTTAAGGACTTTCTAGTATATTAGAATATGCAAAAGATTTTACTTTAGGGGCATAACCTTGGAGAACCCAGGGTCATGTCCTTGATGCACTAGAGTAGGACAGTGTGGAAGTACTAGAGAATAATATTCAGAATCCTTAAAATCTATTAATACCTATATTCCTTCCTTTGGAAATCTTGATGTAATATATCTAAAATAAGAAAAATTGAACTGATTCTGAGTTCAAGTCCTACCTCATCTCTAATTTCCTGAAAGGCAACATGAATATGAATAGAGTACTATGTGTCAAGTCAAGAAGATTTGAATTCAAAATTATACTTTAGAGTTTACTGACTGAGTGACCCTCTAAAAGTCATTTTCTGAGCTTTCATTTCACTAAGTTCGTCAAATGAGATAATGCATTTTGCACTCTTTAAAGTGCCATATTAATGCTAGTCATTACTATTATTATTGCATAATATAGCATGTTATTATTTTATACAGTATTATTAATTATACCTTTTATTAGTAGCAGTAATCACAACTCTCTGATATTAATTTTCCTCATCAGTAAAATGGGCTAGGAGAGGCAAAAATGTTAAATAGAAATAAAACCACAATGTCACTGTGTGCTACCATACACACTCATCTACATAGAAAAGAGCTTTGTTTCCTTTCTGTCTGGAAACAGTGGATCCATCAAAAAAATGACCTTTTACTTGATTTCTATGAGAACTGAGAAGATCTCCATGAACTGATGCAAAGTGAAATGAGCAGAACCAGAAGAACATTGTACAGGGTGACTGAAATACCATGGGTTGATCAAATGTCATAGACTCTGCTACTAATTGTAATAAAATGATCCAGGACAGCCCCAAGAGACTTATGAGAAAGAATGCGATCCACATAGAGAGAAATAACAGTTTAGAGAAGAAATGCAGAAGAAAAACATATAATTTATCACTTGTTTGCATGAGTATATGATTTGGGGGTTTTGTTTTAAAATATGACTCTATAACAAAAAAGTAATAATGTGGAAATAGGTTTGGAACAATGATACATGTATAACCCAGGAAAATTGCTTGTCAGCTCTGGGAGAGGGGATGGAAGAGTAGAGGGAGAGAACAGAAATCATGTAACCATGGAAAAATATTTTTAAAAATAAAATAAAAATTATATTAAAATGTATTCCTTGTTATTGTCTTATGGTTAAACATATTAATTTCTGCTAATTGTTTTGTTAATTCATACTGTGTGTCTCTTATAAAGTATCTAATTAATAGTCAATATATTTTGGTAGTCTTTTAAAACTGTTTACCAGTTAGATTGTACTTTTTTTAAGCTTTTTTTTGTTTCATTGATTTTTTTCAAGTGTACTATTTTATACTTTGGGGAAATTGTTGATTTGTTAATTTTGTAGATTTTTAATTTTTTCTTCATTAGCCCTCTTTTGGCAATTCATATACTTAGGGACAATTATTTACCTCTAGACAGATTTAGATAAATTGCATCACTTTTTATTTGCGTTATCAGTTATATAATTAAAGTATCTTTGAATATAGAAAAAAGACCTTTTTAACCATAATACTTTGATACTCAATCTGACTCAGTGAAACATAATGAATCCCCATACTCTCCTATTCTCCTCAGTAGAATGTAAACTTCCTGAGGGAAAGGATGGCAAGGCAAGGGTAAGGGGAAAGTATTTATTAAATGCCTGCTATATGCCAGACACTCTACTAAGCACTTCAACAAATTTATTTTGGTTGATTCTTGAGGACAGAGACTATCATTTTAATCTTTTCATCACCAGCATTTACACTGTGCATGTATTAGGAACTTAATAAGAGTTTGTTGTTTTGAACTGAATTAAAGAAGATGATTCATAATTCCCTTTCCAACTCTAAAAATCTCATAATCCTATAAATTAGTAGAGTTGAAATGGTCTACACCTGCATACATTCCTCAATCCACAATAAAACAATACATCCTCTTATAGTCTTAAATCCACTTCATTCTCCACTCCCCTTTTTTTACCTGTAAATGTGAAGGGTATGACTGCCTTGAATAAAGTCATTCAAATATACCTCATTGCACTGAAAAAATATCAGTCATGTTATTCATATGGCAGCATGTAGATAAAAGCTTTGACTGAATGACTTTGCCATTTCATCTGGTTGGTCTGGCATTTGTTAGTCGGAGTTCTAATCATCTATGTCTTCCATTCTCAGATCCTTACATGACCTTCCTCTCTGCTACTATAAAAAGGATCCTAGTCTCTGTCCTTTGCATTTATTCACTTGGTGTTCTTTTCCCAAGGAAATCTTCAATGTAAGAAGACTTAGTTGCATCCATCTTCCTCATTTCACTTACATTTCATGTGAGAAAAAGCAGAAAAGGTGGGCATATAGATTCAAATCTAAAGACCTAGATAGAATACAAATAGGAGGTAGATGAAACAGGTGGAAAGGGCTTTATTATTCCTGAGACTTGGAATAGAGGCTGCCCAGATCCTTGAATCTAAGGATCTTGGGAATGGCTTCACTGTGCCTAGTGACCTAAGTCATTATCCTTAGAAACAATTACTGAGGAGATGCAGCCTGGCAACTACTCCTGTAGGAGCTACAGTCACAGCCACTGAAGGTCCAGAAAGAAAAGTTCTTTCAGAAGGATGTGCCATCACCTCCTAATATGTGCTACCTTAGGTCTCCTGGAGGGTGCCTTGCTGCTTTAGCTAGGCAGACTTGCCTTGCCTGCAAGTGGCAGTTGATTGGCAATTGGTGGGGGGTGTCTGGCTATTTCTCCAAGGGAATTGGTTTCCTGGATGACGACTATGAAAGTTGAACTAGAAGCAGGATCAGTAGTCTTGGAGGGACCACTACTTGTGCCTGTTTGACTATTGATGGCAGTTGTTCAATCCTTGTTGCTGATGGTGACAAGAAAGTAGACCCCTTTCCCCAATGATTTTCCCCTCAATGATGTCTGAAAGGATTGTACAGGAAGAAGTTTGGGTGGTCAGAGGGGCACTGCTATTTCCAAGGCTTCCCAGATGTAAGGGCTTGGTCTGTGCCCACCAGGATCTAAAAGAAAATGGTTTTCACTGTGGTGGGGGTGGTCTAAGCTGCTTGGGACATACTGTCACTCATTTCTCTCCCAGAACACTCTGCTACTTCAGCCAGACTGTCGAACATAGAGGACGGCTGGTACAAAGAAACAGAGATAGAGTTGGGCATAGGAGGAAGATAGGAGGAAGAGTAAGAAGACTAATAGAGCTAAACCATAAAGTACATGGAAAGAAGTAATCTATTTTTGAAAAACAGAAAGAAGTTGGACTATAAAAAGCTTTTAAAGCCAAACAGAAGAGTTCATAACTGCTCCTAGAGATAATAGAGCCACTGAAAATGTGTCAAGTAGGGAATAAGAACAACACAGTCAGATCTATACTCTAGGAGACCTTGAGATTAAGAGGCATGAATTCTATTTATTGCTTTTTCATTGTTTGACCTTGAGAAAATAACTTCGCTAGTCTTGGTCTCAGTTTCTTCATCTGTAAAATTAAAGGATTAGACTAGAAGATTTCTAAGGCTCCATCCAGTTTTTTAAATGATATAATTCTCTAAGATCTAGGAAACCAGAGCCCAGATCTTCAGAGTGAAAATGAGCTCAGGAACTGGTTCAAGAAGGCTGTGTCATTTTTATTACTCAGTTGTCCCCTTTCTTATGAGGAGAATGAATTACTAAAGAGACATCCTTCTGCAAATTTATACCTCATAGAGTTTCAGGTAGTTACAGAAGAGTGAACTGAGAGAAGTGAGAGAATATTTCTTTTCATCTGGGTTCCAAGGCTGTATCCTAGTGCAAGGCACACTGGTATGACCTGGCAGGAAGGATCACATTATTTCTAAAATAACATTGTAATGTTCCTCAATTGGCAGTCACAAAAGAGATTGGTGAGTGGAGAGCAAGTCTAGCAACTGCTCAACAGCCAAAGGGAAGCGAGGAGAGAGAAGGAGGAGGAAGAGTGATAGAGTGTATTCTCTCCAACAAGGCAAGTTGCTAGCTCTGTCCAGAAACAAAGGGAGAATCGGGCATTTAACATTTGTTTTAAAAATGACAAGGAACTCAGGGGAGGAGGCAGAGAGGGAGAGAGAGAGACAGAGAGACAGAGACAGAGAGAGAGAGAGACAGAGAGAGAGAGACAGAGAGAGAGAGACAGAGAGAGAGACAGAGAGAGAGAGAGAGAGAGAGAGAGAGAGAGAGAGAGAGAGAGATTGTCCTTTAAAAGGTATAATCTAGTAGAGAAGCAAGCAAACATATAAAAACTTCCATTATAAGTACATGTTTCCCACAGCATTTGTAGCATTTCCTCGTGTAGCACATATGATATAACTATTCCACAGTATCAGTTTCTAAAAGCCAGTTAAGTATTTATGTAATAATCAGAAATATCAAGAAGAACAGAAAAGTAGAACAATCTGACCTGGAAGGAGATTCATTTTTCTATACAACATGTATACTCCAATTTCCTCTATAGAAGAGATGATCTGACCTTGACTCACATTACCTGTGAGAACCTGGACAAGTCATCACAACTTTGAAGTCCTCAATTTTTCATCAGCCTCTAACAGGAGACCAGCCAATGTGACCCAGACTCTAAAGTATGCAAAATAGGATTTCTCAAATATCTGCTCGCTTGTTGAGCTTTTTTGTAGAGATGCATGATGGAGATATAAGGGTCCTTTTTCCAATTTAAAGCATGCACAAGTTCTCTGGTTATCTTCTATCAACTTATAGTTCCATAAAGCCTTTCTAATTGACTACTACACAGGAACTGTGTGCACGCATAAAGCTTGAGCTAATAGAAGGACTCTTATCTCTCTAGAGATGTTTAAGTGAGGAGGAATAAATTGTAGTTTCAAGTGGGTAGAGAAGTAGCTTCTATGGTGACGGGACTGAGTGAGTCTATGACTACCTTATCTCCCATGGGCTTCATGTCATCTGTTTCCTCTATCCTTGTTATACTTGTTCTTTCCTGGTCTTGGCTGAACAACTATGAAATTAACCCAAGAAACTTCAAAAGGACCACCAGAGATTCAGCAATTCTTAGAGCTCAGAGCAGAATCTGTAGGACCCAGCGAGAAGCCAGCTCTGAAAAGAGACCTTGACCTTATCTAGCAGGGAATTGACACAGAAGCTAAAACAAGAAGTCCTGAAAGTCGATCTATTGACTATGCCAAACTTTAAAAGTGAACTTAGAGGTAGAGGGAATGCTTTGTAGGGGCCACTTTAAGTTTGAGCCCATTCTCCCAAGGGTGTAATGAATGACTAGAACAGTGTCTTTTCAGATTTTTTACTACTCTCTCAGTCAATATCCTTTTGTAGAAGCTAACTTATGTTAATTGGCTAATTGATAATAGAGCAATGATTCCCAAAGTGGGTGCCACTGCCCCCTGGTGGGTGCTACAGCGATCCAGGGGGCCAGTGGTGGCCATATGTGCATTTATCTTTCCTATTAATTGCTATTAAAATTTTTTTTAAAATAATTGCAAGGAGGCTAAGTAATATTTTTTCTGGAAAGGGGGCAGTAGAGCAAAAAAGTTTGGGAAGAACTGATATAAAGCAATTTCCATCAATTAAATTATGCTGGGGAAATATAAAACAGTAGAGAATGTTATAGACATGGTAACTTGGGTAAATGATATTACAGGAGAAAACAATTAGAGGAAATGCAACCTAGTCTCTCAAGCTGATCTCGCTAATGCAGGGGTGGGCAAAGTATGGCTCTCGAGCCATATCTGGCTCTTTTGAGTGCCAGATATGGTTCTTTTCTGTAGGAGCCATAAAGTCCATTTTTTTTTCAGGTGCTGTCACAGGAACGCACTGTGAGCACTGTACGGCTCTCACGAAATTACATTTTTAAAAATGTGGCGTTTATGACTCTCACGGCCAAAAAGGCTGCCGACCCCTTGCTAATGGGAGGCTCCAAAGTTTATATGTACTATATGCAAAATGAGGTTAGACTAGATGACTGTAAACTCTTTTCTAGTTCCAAACCTATTATCATCCCATGTTTCTCTAATTAAAAATCAATATCACATTCATATGGAATGAGATTCATTCCCAGGTCCCTGTGATTTCTCCCAGAAGCACACTCTTAGGAGGGGAAATGGAGAAAATAAGCATTTATATAGCACCTATAATGTGTTACGCACATTGTTAAGTGCTTCTTTAACAAATATTATATCATTTACACACATATGTAATGAATTAAATTCTGTGGTGGCTGTATTTTTAGTTTTTTAATTTTTTATTAATTGTATTAATATGATTATTTGATATTTTTATTTATTATTATGTATTTTTATATTTTATGTTTATTTATTATTAATTTTATTGTTGTCATTTTTTAATTTTTTAATTTTATTTTACTAAAAGATCACTCAAGATTTCTAAACTAGCCAGTGGACTCCCTACACAGTTCAACTGGATGCTAATATAACCTAAGCAAGAGAGACCTGAGTGCAAGCATCTGAGCTGCCAGGCTTGGGGAGAAAAAGGCAGGGGAAAGCCTCACTTCTTGTCCCATAAGCTAACATGATGTCATCATCCAGTCCCTTCCAAGCACATTCTAAGAATTTTCTCATTGGACAATAGCCACACAGTAAAGGAATAAGAGACTTCCTCCCAGGAAGTGTTGGGTCTTTGGACTAACACATGGCTTCATGAGGCTTCCAACATGGTAGCTACCTAGCTGATTGCTTACTCCCTCACCCAAGTGAATTCTTATTTATAGATAAACAAGCAGAAAGTACTCACCTTGACAGTTTTTACATCTAGACAAAAGAAGGAAGGATCCAACATAGCCTGGAGAAGAGAAAATGTTCAGCGCTGTAATCAAGTTTTTTGAGTTTTTAAATAAAAAGGCTTTTGTGGGGACCAAAAAGAGAACAATTTAATATCCACTTTACACACACACACAAATGCACATATATCATGTGTCTAATAAATACATACCATAAATACATATAGGCATCTAACCACATTATTGCATATATACATAGATAGTCTTCCTCCTTTTTCTTCTCTTCCTTCTCTTTCTTCCTCTTCTTCTTCTTCCTCCCCCTCCTCTCCTATGAATCTATGTATTTATTCATGCCTGTATATGTTTATGTTAAACATTGCAAATTGGCAAGGAGATGAGACCAGAATTGAAGAGGAAAAGAAAAGGAGGCTTTTGAGAAAAAAGAAGAGAAAAGACCTTTGAGAAACTGTCAACTTTTTTTTAAAACCTTACCTTCTTTTCCAGAATTGATACAAAGTATTGTTGATTCTAAATCAGAAGATCAGTAAGATCTAGGCAACTGGGGATAAGTGACTTGTACAGGGTCACACAGGTAGGAAGTTTCTGAGGCCAAATTTTAACCCAGATCCTCCCAACTCCAGGGCTGGTGCTGTATCTATTGTGCTACCTAGTTTTTAAATCACACTAAGCTCCTCCTCGAAACAAAGTTCATCTTTTTTAAACAATGTTCTTCTATTGATGATATATGATTGATGATGTTGAATGGTCTCTAAAGAATGAAAGTTGAAGATGGTGCAAAAAACAGCTGAGCTATGTGTACTGTAATCAGACTATGGAACATTACAAAAGAGAAACGATGTAGAAGAACCAATATAAAAGATGTTGGGAAAATGTGACAAAGGAAAAAAGTGGACTAGTTGCATGGCAGGCATAAAGGCTATCAGATGGCTATCCACCAGATTCCACACATCCACATAATGTCCAAAGAATGCAAAGGTATAGTTGTAACTTAACCTAATAAATGCCCTATAATGAATTAATGGGATACCATGGACATAAAGATGTAGAGGATGGTCAGTGATCAGCATCATAGAAGAGGGTGCCCGTGTCAATGAGAAAACAGTTTTACTGAAGTATTAGAATAATAAGAATCAAAACTCAGGCTCAGGCAAAAGATTCATCAGACATCTCACATGCTTTATAATATACATAATATATATGCTTTTTAAAAAATCTCAATTACTCATCTACACTCATCAAAAATGAATAAATATTGGCAATTACAAGTTACTGCCATGTAAAACTCCTGGGTTCTTATTTGTACATCAAATCCTAAGAAATAAGACTGGTCAGGGTAGTAATGAAAATTGAATAAACTTTTAGGTTTAGAATTCATGGGATCCTTTCCCCTAGTACTAAACATAAACCTTCACAAGCACCTGCTGAGCTCAGAGTTTTTCCAGACATAAATTTGGACTGTAAACCAATTCTCAAACCCTAAATGGGACTAATTTTGAGAGAAGGCATCAATAGAGACAACTCTGAAATAGAGTAATTGAAGAATGTGGGTGGTTACAGAAGGCAAGAGGAAAGATAGTTCAAAATAATTGTCACTAGTTAATGCTCAAGAATCAAGCTCATTATTTTAAGAGAAAGGAAAAAAATCCATCTAAAGCCTTTAACTTAGAGCTCATGAATTAAAACTGGCAAGTTCAAATCAAGTCCCAGGGGTATGGAGTGTGCCAAGTTTAATCTGGCACCTAACCACATCATTGCTCATCTATTCATAGAAGTGGAGACAAGATTTCTGAAGTTGGTCTTTGCCAGGGAGTACTACAGTGATCTATGCATGCGCCATAAATCAGTGATTCATTCCTCCGGATGCCAAAGTCCATTTCCAAGGCCATGTTTATAGAAGAACATCAGCATTCACCAGGAGAGCCACCTTCATCTGAAGGAAACTTTAAATAGCTCAGGAGAAACTCACACACAATCGTAACATAGCAGACAATCAACTTTGAAGTACAAATGTGAAGGGGAAGTGAATGCTCAACGTATGCCTTCTCCTAAAACTTGGTGAAAAATGAAATGTAGAAGAGAAGCTGGATCCCTGCCATGACACCCATTACAGTGTAGTCTGAGGCTCTGACCCTTCATGTTAGACTTACTGTGTTTTTGACACATTTAGTCAATTAAAACGGGTGAAGTGTAATTTGTTTTTCTTAAGTTTAATACAGCATGTCAATAGACGTTAACCAAAATTTATAGTAGGAACACTAAAGCTGCCACATGCACTTAAACAAATGAACACAATTTATCATGGTTGAAATAAAGAGAGCATCATGGGCATTTGACTTCATACTTCACATAAGCTTGTTGCCAAATATAGGAAAGTGAGCTCCAGCTCACACTTCCAATGGAAAAGGCATTTTAGTTCACGTTAAATATTGGTGTGAAACATCTGGCTGGCATCCAAGCCTAAGAAGTGTTAATGTTGGCACTCCCACTGTGTACTTTTCCTGTAAATTGTTGTAGCATTTATTTGACATGGAATACCCAAAGGATTGATGAGCAAAGAAAGGAAGATTTTTTTATTGTGCCATATTACCTTTTTCAGTCATCTATACTAAGCCTTTCCATCTTCAAAGTCTAAACAAGTAGCCACCTGTACTCAGTCAGTGAAAGATATTTTTCATGAAACTATGGCTTGCCTTTTTTATAAACTAATAAAAGCACACATTCTCCATTTTATTAGTCAGCAAAGCAGTGGTAAATTTAATGCTGAAATTTATAAATGCAGTTCCTTTATGGAGAGCTAAACTTGTTTGCCCTGTTTAAGTCTATACCACAAGAACAGTCCATTTCATTTCATAATTTCTTTCTCAAGCACAAAAGCAACTGACTGCAATTTTGTATATATTTTAATCTAAAAATCATATGCTTAACACCCATATCGTTTATGTGATTAACTATAAAACACTAAGGATTTAAGAGAAATGCAATATGATTAAATAAAAGTTTGTTCACTGCAATATTGGTGCTTGAATTTGACATTCATTTTACTTCTATTTCATTGAAGAGATAGAAATTGTGGAGGAGATGCTTCCATCTCTTTGTCTATCTAGCAAATCTTTAAGTTAAAAAGAAAATGCTAAGGAGGATAAATTTCTGCTTCTTTATTTTTTCACTTAGAGGAATTGCTTAAAATTGTGCCTAAACACAAAATTCACATATGATTCTGTAAATCTGAAAATAAACCACATATTTTGCCATAAACTCAATATAAAAGTTGAAGATGATTTAAATGGAACTACTTAAGTGTTCTGTAGTTCATAAATATGATGGTTAAAAAAGATACATAGAGTGAGAAAATGAAATTTAATGCAGATAGCATTTATATAAAAAGGTATATGTTTCCACCATCTTAGGTACACAGATCACAATTTTTTTATGCCTTAGTGGGCAAAAGATGGTTAGCAGATGGACAGCCCAAGCATTATGCTGGAATTCACAATGTTATGAAGAAAACCAGAGGAAGGCTCACATCAGGTGGACTTTCTACACAGGATTTGAAGAAAGTTTAGAAATCAACTAGTCTAACCCTCTGGATTTAGATGAAGAAAATGAAGCTTCCCAAAATGAAATGACTTCTTGAAGGGATCTAAGATTCTCCAAATTTAGTGTCCTTTTTACTATACAGTGCTGAACATGAATAGAAATCATATAGTAAGCTGAAATACTGAGAATGCAATGAGTTACAAATTGGGAGAGAAAGTGATTACACTGAGAACATGGAATCCTCAAAGGACCAACGTGTGAAAGAACCAACTGCAATAATAAGTACATTTGAAAGGTATCTAATGATATTCTGGCGACCTGAAAAAATTAATGTGATTGTTTAAGTACCCAGGATTATAGAACTAGGAAGAATGGGGTTTGTGGCTTAGGACTCCAATATTTGCCCTCTCCAAACTGATACCTTCATTTAAAAACCTTTCCTTCAGCAATCCTACCATTCTGGAGAACAATTTAGAACTATGCCTGAAGGGCTATAAACCTGTGGACACCCTTTCCAGAGATATTTTCTACAAATGAAAAGGGCATATTTATATAAAAATATTTATAGGAGCTCTTTTGTATGATGGCAAAGAATTGTAAAGTTAGAGTGTGTCCATCACCTGTGAAATGGATGAATAAGTTGTTGAATATGATTGTAATGAAATACTATTAAGCTATAAGAAATGATAAGCAGGATGATTTCAGAAAAACCTAGAAAAATTTACATGAACTGATGAAAAGTAAAGTGAGCAGAACAAGAACATCATACACAGTTAACACTATTGTACAATGATTGACTGTAAATGCTTTAGCCATTCTCAGGAATCCAATGATCCAGGTCAATTCTGAAGGACTTATGATGAAAAATACTATGCATCTGCAGGGAAAGAATTTATGGAGCTTTAATACAGATTGATGCATAGTATTTTTCACTGTATTTTCTTAATGGGTTTTTGTGTGTCTTCCTCCACAACATGACTAATATAAGAATATCTTTACATGATTCAACATGTATAATCTATATCAAATTGTTTACCATCTCATGAAGGGAGAGATGAAAGGAGAGAGAAAAAGCAAGAGTATTTATAAATCAAATTTTTAGAAAGCTAATATTTAAAATGGTTTTACATGTAACTGGGGAAACTAAAATATTAAAAGAAAAAATACTTTGTCTTCAAATTAAAAGATCTATTCATTACTTTCTTCCTTAAATTTTTATCTGACTTCATTCAAAACCTTAGAGGTTCATATTCTTCTCAGTAATCTAATAGGAAATTTTATTTGTCATTGCATAAATAAAAATAGTTGTTTAATTAATCTATTCCTATGCTAACTACCGGGGAGAATAAAAGTAAGAAAAATCCAATTTAAAAAAAAAAGACAACATAAATTTGCCAACTGAATGGTATAGGCCTTAGTCACATTAGTAATTACCACTTCCTGTGTAATTAGGACAAAGGATATGTTAAAGGGATATCACATAAATAAACAAGTTAAAATAATATTTTTAAGATACCAAGAAGTCATTTGTTATATAGACATGTGATATTAAACTCAAATAGAAATGGATTCCTGCACTAGAAATTGACTTAAAACACCACAAATTAACATTATATATGTTGTATTTATTTGGCTAAGTATTTCTCAATTTCATTCAAATCTCAATTTTAATCTGGTTCAAGTTGCACTCTGGAGTTCTGCTGAACTCTGATGTAGACAAGTTTCTATCAATCCAAATGGTATGATGAATGAGTAAACTCTTTTTCAAAAATTCTTTTCAGTGGATCACTTTGTCCTCCAAAGCCACACCTTTGGTGTTTTCAGTGGCTTATGGGAAAAGTTGTAGGAGCCAGGAAGAATAAAGAATCAAGAGGTGAGCAATAGAAGCATTATTTATTTTTAATAGGCTATAAGAAGTAAGACCATAAGATCATAGAATTAGGCCTGGAAAGGATCAGCTGACTGATAGGGGTTAAGTATAGTGCCCAGATATTCTCGCTCAGACCTAAACCCAAAATTGCAAAGCTCAGATTAATTAGACTTTGCCCTAGATCAGACTACTTTGGGAGCACTGAAAGCTTACTGATATCCATATTATCTTTGTTAACCTGGAATAACATAATATTTAATAAATACTCTTAAGAATGCAGCAACAGGACCAACTCAGACCTTCCACTCAGAAGTGCTATAGACATCAAGTCTGAAGTCAGGAAGTAAACTAGAAGAAAGGACAGGAGGTGGGTGGGGGGAGGAGTACAATACTCATACCAAAAGAAAAAAATTATTTTGATGGCAGGAAAGCTCAAGACTCAAATCCAAGAATAAGTCCAAAATGACTACAAACATAGCCTTAAAAAATAATACAATTTGGAGCAAAAATACAAATAGAATTCCTGGAAGAGAAGAAGCATGAGGTTTTTTTAAATAGTTAAATTTTTGGTGAATGAAATGAGAGAACATAAGAAAAAAACAATTGGAATAAAAATAAGAGCAAAGGAAAAAAAGAATTGGAAAGGGAACTAATATTTTAGCACCAAAGCAAAACATTGCTCAAACAAAAAACTCTCTGAAAATAAGAATAGACCAAATAGAAGCTAATGATTCCATGAGGCAATAAGAAATATTGAGAAAAAAAGTCAAAAGACTAAAAATATGGAAGAAAATGTAAGGTATCTCACAACAAAACAACTGACCTGGAAAGCCTCAAGAAGAAAAAAAAATGTAAGAATCAATGAACTATCTGAATGACATCACAAAAAAGGTTGAAACATCCTATTTCAAGAAATTTTTTAACTGCCCAGATCTCTTAGAATCAGAGGGCAAAGCAGAAATAGAAAGAATCCACCAGTCATCTCCTGAAAAAAATGAAAACTCCCAGGAGCATCATAGCCAAAATCCAGTTTCCAAATAAAAGAAAAATACTGCAAGCAACCACTAAAGAATACTTAACCAGTAAAATAGAATATAATGTTATGAGAAGGAGGGAGGATGAGTGATGGATCTTTAATGAAACATTAAACTTCCAAGAATTCCTGATGGAAAGATCAGAATTGTGTAAAAACTTTAAAGTACAATCATAAAAGTGAAGAGAAACAAATTGGTAAATATGAATAATCAATGACAAAGAACAAAACAAAGATAAACTACTTACATTCAAATGTGGGGAGATGATTCACGTGAACCTTCTCATCATAGGGGATCACATAGGGAATCTTATTAGACAAACTCCAGGAGTGGTTCTGCTATATCTTGACAATCTTAAGAAAAGAATGGAAAGAGAAGGAAAGAAGAATACATTTAAAAGGTTGGGAAAGGAAAGAAGTTTTGGGGAAATGGTCTTATATCAACAAGTTGTTCAAATATATATCAATACAAACAAGGAGGAGGTGAGGGAAAATTACTGGCACTTGAACCTTACCCTTATCTGAAATGGTCAAGAGAAAGAATGGCATGCACACACAACTGAATACAGTTGGGTACACCACTCAACAGGAAAATAAGAGAGAAGGAAGAAATTGAAGAATAGTAGATTAAAGAAAGGATTAGTCAAAGTCTAAAAATGTACAAAATCTTTATTCCTTTTTTGAGGTATGAGAGAATTTAAATCTTGAAGGATGCCTATAACTTGGGGGATGGATGATCAAATTATGCTATATAAATATGATGGAAAATATTATGCTGACTTTTTATTAGCAAAACGACAAATCACAATTCAAGAGGGCTAATGAAACATAAAGTATACTACACACCTCCCAATAGAAAGGTTAAGAACTAACAATGCAGAATAAGACAAATATATTTTTGGCTGTGGCCAATGGGTAATTTTCTTTAATTGGCTATACATTTTTGCAATTTTGTTCTTGTGCTTTCATTTGCAAGGAAGAAGTTTGGAGTGAGAAGGAGAGAAAGTGAGTTTTACTGATAAAAATAAAAGATTTTTTATTAAAAAAAAGAACTTGAAGAGACTTTAAAGATCATTTAGTCCAACCCTTTCCTTTTACAACTGAGGAAACTGAGACCCAGAGAGGTTATGACTTATCCATAACTATAGTGACAAGTGGGAAAGTCAAGTTTGAAACTCAGATCTTTTAACTCCACATCAGCACTCTTTCCACTATAAAAGGGCTTTTGAATGTAGCTATTGTGTGGATCAAACTTTTTTTGCATTCATGCAAGTACATGGAGCAAAAATTGGGAAACACTGAAGGAACAATGCAAATAATAGAGTGACAGAGTTTTTACTATTCAACTAGCTAATGGGACCATGTGTAGACATAGTCATAAAGTATGAAGTAGTGCAAATTAAAGGAGTAAAAATCATTGTATTATAATGTGTGACATTCTAATAGCTTATCCACTCAGATTTGAAATTAGAGCTTGAATATTTTTCCTGTGAAGAGACTCATGAGCAAAAAATGGAACTACCTTAGAAAATATTAAAGTTTGTGAGGGTGAAAGTTGTGTTCAAATTCCATCTTTTTTTCCATGTTCCTCATAAGGAAAATGTCCACATAAGAAAGGGAGTCACTTTTCCTTTTTCAAAACTTTTTAAAGGAGAAATACTCCCTTTCCTCCCATTTTGTGCTATCATCTGTAATGGCAACTATAACTCACCAATGCCCATAAGACATGTTTTTCTTTTTATTTATAGATCATTAGGAAACTTAGCCTACTGCATTAATGTGTTACACTTACACTTTATGGCTTTCTGTCAGAAATATCTCTGATAACTAGTTTCCAGATCCACTTAGTCCATGTAAAACAAACCCCCTTTTATAGATGCATTTCTCTGTAATAAATTAACCTCTGGACTTATAGAAACTACCACGCAAAGGAAGAATAATTTGGTTGTGTATAGCTCTGAGAGCTTTATCAATTAAACCATCCATATTTCTGACACAATGGGAACTGTATCTTGAATGATGTATTTTGTGCTCTGGATTTTTACCTACTCTACTATTGAATGATATCAAGGCCATTGGGTTTACAAGAATGGTATTGAAGGCTCTGCCAAAGCAGAAATACCATAGATAAGATTTTAGTAAAAAACATAGTCTAATTGCTTCTTATTTAAAATGTAGTAGCTTAGTATTTTCTTATGTGAATTCTCTACTTACTGCAATGTTAAATGATAGACCATAGAAGAAGAAAGGTAGGTATATAGATACACAGGTAAGAGATAGATACATAGATCGATAAGAGATAGACAGATATAGAAAAATATACAGACAGAGAGGGAGATAAGCTAGAGAGAAAGATAGACAAACACACAGATACACAAACAGACACACAGACAGACAATGCACACTAATCCATCAAAAAAGGCAGAAGGTAACCTATTATAAGTTTGGTCAAGAGTTACTAATAGATAGCACCAGAAGGCAAATATCAGAAAGAACATGCTAGCTATTCCATTTCCCTGATTAGTTTCTGGTGGTACATAACCAAAAAGTCAAGGCAGCCAAATGAACAAGCACATACAAGAAATAAATCTTGATATTTGGAAAGCAAGACCCCCAGGTGAATATTGAGGCCTCAAAATTGAAAACTCAGTACAAATTTTGATCATTAAGATATGACTAAACATACAGATAGATCTTCTGCTCAGACATTCTTAGTGAGATTTCATTAGGCTGAGTCTTCATGGGAAATGGTTCAGTGAGGTACATACTTCTAAGAAGGGTGATGCTATAACTAGTTTGATAAATCCTGCCTGCTGTTTTGAGATTTTTCCAATTCAATCCTGCTCATTAGTTCATTATCCAGAAAAACTAGAATAAATGTCTATGTCAAGATGTTAATGAACATAGAAGCTATATACTAAATGCACATGTAAAATATCTCTATCGTTCTTTAGTCCCTGCTACTCAGCAGACAATGGTCAAGCTAAAGTTGACAAGAACAAACGAGATTTCTTTCTTGGCTAGATCAAACTTGAACACTTGAAGAGAGGGCAATTGAAGGACATAGAGGAACAGAATAGTCAAGAGGATCTGGCAGAATCATATAATTCAGCTAAAGAACCATGCTCCAGAATATAGTTGGAGAATGGACTGGATGTTGCTGGCTTCACAGAAAAGTAATAGTATCATATACTTACCCCCAATCTGGAAGCTAACCACCCTCCTCCTCTAGGAGGTCAGGAGTGAATTAGTCATTAAAATCCATGTGTTATATGGGTTCTAAAATTCCTTTGAATCATTGCTATAAACTGCATAAGGACTGTCTATGTCTAGAAGAAGTTTTAGATACATCACACATGATTTAATATTATTTTTTATTACTTTTGTTGATTGCATGCCAAAGAATAAAAACGTATACACAGTTAAACATGTCTATTTTCATGGATAGTGGATGTCATTATGGTGTGGTCACATGTTTGGAAGAATATAGGAGATTCAGGGATATGTGAGGTAAATTACCTCCATCTCAAGGAATGGTGGGTGTCACAGAATAGCATGTAATAAGCTGGCATCTTCTGGCATCCCCTGGCATCAGTATCAGCCTGAAGGACAACATGGCAGAGCCATTGTCACCATGGGCATCCCTGGCAAACAGGGAAGAGTCAGCAAAATGTTGCCACAGAAAGGTAGATGGCATGGTATTTGCAAGCTAGTTGGCAAGGAGGGTTTTTAAACCCAGGTGGAAGAGAAGCAAGGGGGGGGAATCTCTTAGCTTCCAGACCAGCACTGGATTTTTGACTCTGAGCTGTCCAGGTGCTAACTAATCTTGGCCTTTGATCTATGGCGAGCCTTACTGCCTGAGCCAGTCAAATGAAGAATCTGTTATAATTAGGCTGAAATCTTTCAATAACTCTTCTCTCTATCACTTTCTCTCTTTTTTATTAATAAATGCTTGTAAATCTAGTGCTGCATCTCCTTACCCTTTTTTATTTGTTACAGGGAGAAGGTAAATTGAGATGGAGCCTCAGAATTTTTCTGGTTGAGCAAACCTAGACTTAGGAGTCCAAGGTGAGCACAGTTACCCAGAAAGGGATAAAGTTGGATGAAAGAACTCTTCCATTATCTGACAATAATAAAGTATCTTCCGGTACTGAGTGGAATAAACAACTGCTTAAAAGGGTACATGATTTCCTAGAACCTAGTTATTACTGGGAATAGGATCAGATGCATGGTTAGCAATACCACATGGTGATAAAATCTGAATGAGAGCACATAAGTAGAAATGGAATGTGAAAAAGTACAGGTCATTATATCGTTACTGTTGTCAAGATAAATTGAAATTCTACCAATATGTTCACAAGCTAATACTGTAGATATCTACAACCACAAAAAACCATCTGCTTTACCATCAAGAACTCAGAATTTGCACTAACTGTATAAATTCTGCCTTATTGTCTTCTTTCTCTATAGCAACTAAGATATTATCTTCCATACCAGCTGAAAGAATAAGGAAATCTAATTTAATACAAGGAATGGCCATAGTATTAGAGAAAATCTACCTAAATAAATAGTGTTTTTCTAGTAATTTCATTCACTCAGGAAGGGATCAGACTACAATTAAATTTCTTTCCTTGGTATACCACTCAGGGAAAGTACCAGATGAAGAGTATTCTGACACTTCATCTGGCACTTTCCCAGCTCTGATCTTTACTAGCTCACTGATCCTATATAATGTACTTTAAGGCCCTTTTCTTAGAGAGTCTATTGTTGTTGTTAATCAGTTGTGTCCAACTCTTTGTGACTCCATTTGGGATTTTCCTGGCAAAGATCCTGGAGTGGTTTGCCATTTCTTTCTCCAGCTCATTTTACAGGTAATGAAACTGAGGAAAATAGGGTTAAGTGACTTGCCCAGAGTCACACAGCTAGTAAGAATCAGAGGCCAGATATAAACTTGTTTTTCCTGACTCTAGGGATGGCTTGCTATCCATTGTATCATCTAGTTGCTCCTTTCTTAGATAATGATAAAGAGGGAAGAAAAAAGTTTTCATATAAAGAAAGAGATCCACTCCATCAAATGATGGAAGATATTGCCAATATTAACAATGAAAATTTCAATCTTAATATGAGTAAGAAAAATATTGTTTTAATTTATAATTCTAAAATATAAATATGTGAAGAAGCAGTTTTGGAGTGAAATTTTGAAAGCTTCAAAGATAAAGTGATCTGTGATATAGATTTGAGGACTTCAATCTTTGTTAACTTGTGAAGACTCAATTCAATAAAAATTAGAGAAATATGAGTGTAAAGAAACATTTTCAAAGACATTAAAAAGACAGACTACTGTGAAGGAAACTCAAGAGCTGCAAAACATGATGACATCAACTAATCTGCATATGCATGTTTATTTTTCAATAAGGGAGGAAATACTAAGAAGATGAAAAATTATTTAAATTTTGGATATTAAGGCATAATTTTAAAAGAATATTTATTTGATAGAAGAAATTTGGGGACTAACAACTTTTTGAAGTAAAAGATAAGTCATTGGGCTGTCACTGAAAGCTTTGAACACTATAGCAGCCAAAGTGGAAAAGGTATCTGAGAAAAGGAGTTAAATATATAGTAGGGAAGCCAAAAACCTGCTTGGCTAACGCTATGAAACAAAGTATAGAAGGCTTCAGCTAAGTGATGCCTACTTCATCAAGAAGTCAATTATCATTTACTTCCCCAAGTTTTAGTGACACTAATTGCCCTTCAGTGCCACCTGGAACTGAAGAAAGGTAATGCTCTTCATAAGGATTAGTTGCTTTAGGGGTGTATGAAATATGCAGGGAGGACTAGCACCTCTGGTGTGAGGGCTTGCCTACTCCTTTTTAGAGTCATTCATCCACTTTTGGTGTCTACCTGTTACCCAGCTCTCACCCCCAAAAAGCCAGAGCAGGTGCAGCAGACACAGCCTGGTAAAATTGTTTCAGTAGATGAACTAAACCAGGTTGAGGGTAACTGAGAGGCTTCACATCTGTCAGTTACTTAGGGGAATGTCCCTTCCCCCCCCCCCCCCAGTGTGTGAAGATTTCTCCTGGGAGAATGAGCAAATGAGAATCATTTGTTCCAAGGTCCATGAAGGCAGCTGAAATAGCACCTAGAGCTTAGTTGGGCATCAAAGACACCAGGGACATCCACTGCATCCTGGACCATCACCAGTCATCTGGACTTGTCTTGCTACTGAACTTCAGTGACTGGAAGAGAAAATGAAGTTAATGATTTTATGCAACTCTGCCTCATTTAAATCCAATTCCCATGCAAGTCAATACATCACCCAATGATGTCACTCATTTTCTACTAAACAAAAGGATGACCAAGTTGCTCTGTGCTTTGTGCTCTGGCTTGAGAAGGAAAAGAATAGCAATTTATCAATGGAATAGGTTAGATGATCAACACACAGCAGTTAATGGCTATAATAACCTAGTTTTTGATAAACTCAAAGATCCAAACTATTGGGGTAAAAACTATTTGACAATAGATTCTAGGAAAAGTAGAAAAAAATTGCAGAAACTAGACCTAGACCAACATCTGATACCATACACAAAGATAAAGTCAAAATGGATCCTTGATCTAGAAATAAATGATGATACCACCAACAAATTAGGGGAACATGAAAAAATTTACCTGTCAGACTTATGGATAAGGAAAGAATTTATGACCAAACAACATACAGAGAAAATTACAACAAAATGAAATAGAAAATTTGACTATATTAAATTTAAAGGGTTTTATACAAAGAAAACCAATGCAACCAAGATTAGAAGGGAAACAATAAATGGTGGGGGGGAGGGATATAACAAGTATCTCTGACAAAGGCCTCATGCCTCAAATACATAGAGAACTGAGTCAAATTTATAAGAATACAAAGCATTCCTTAATTGATAAATGGTCAAAGCATATAAATAGGCAACAATCTTGTAAAAATGACTATATTTATAGAAAAAATGCTCCAAATCACTACTGATCAAAGAAACTCAAATTAAAACAACTCTAAGATACCACTTCATATCTATCAGATTAGTTCATATAACTAAAAAAAGGGAAATGATCAATATGGGGGGGGGATTAGAACACTAATTCACTGTTGGTGGAACTGTACACTTATATAACCATTCTGGAGAGCAATATGAAACCATGCCCAAATGGACATAAAACTATGCATATCCTTTAACCCAATGATACTACTAAATCTGAATCCCAAAAAGATCAGAGATAAGGGAAAAGGACCTACTTATACAAAAAATTTGTAGTAGAAAAGAATTGGAAACTGAGTTGATATTTATCAGTTGGGGAATAACTGGACAAGTTGCAGTATATGGTTGTAATAAAAGACTGTTGTACCATAAGAAATGACAAACAAGTTCAAGAAAATTTGGAAGGACTTATATGAACTTAAATGAAGTGAAGTGAGCAAAACCAGAACATTACACACAAAGAAATATTGTATGATGATCAACTGTGAAGTACTAAACTATCATGAGCAAAATGAGGTTTCAAGATAACCCCATGGAACTCATGATAAAAAATGCTATCCACAGCTAAGGAAAGAACTGTTGGAGTATGATCACAAATCAAAGCACTTTATTTCTTTCGTGAGTTTTTTTATATTGTGATATTGAGTCTTCTGTCAAATCATGAGAAATCTGGAAATATGTATTACATCAAAGTACTAATATAATCTATATCATACTATTTACCACCTCAGGGAGGGGGGTTGGGAGGGAAGGAGAGAGTCTAAACTGCAAAATGTCAAAAAACAATTGTCAAAATTTTTTCCTACATATAATTGAAAAAACTTTAAAAGTTAAATAAAATATTTTTCAAAGAAGAAAAAAAGAAATTCCCTGTTAATGTTTAGACTGAATCAGAAGCATCTGGTTAAAACATTTTACAACCAGGTATCACATCTTAAAATCTTAAGAATGCTTCACTACCCTGATCCTTTCCCTTTATCTCAAGAACAACTCAACAGCCACAACCATGTCAGCCTCCACTTCCATTTTGAACTAGTCTCTGTCTTGAAATAGACTCCTGTTTGTTTTACCAATTTGTTCTTCCTTTTCTGTCCTGCACCATTTTCCTGTCTGTTTCACCAATTTAGTGCACCCATTGGTCCAACTCTATAAATTTGCTTCACCCACTATTGGTCACCTCTTTAATTATTTTGTCTGCCACCCAAGTTTCCTTTATCCTTGCATCTACCTCTTCAGGTTTTACTCACTAATCCTCCTTAATCTTCTTTAATGCTTTTATATCCTCCTTAGCTGTCCTTCGTATTGCTTTCCTTTGTAAACAGGAAGTAGGATCTATATCAGTATCTGGCCTGGAGATTATTCTTCAGATTTTCCTCAATTTTTCCAAATTTCTCTGCTTAACTTAAACCACTGTTCTACTTCATTTATGCAAAGTCACTTACTTAATTTTCTTCTTATTTAACTCAAATGCTTCTTTTTCCTACTCCTCTGACAATCTTCCCCAATGAAAGGAAGAAGTAAAATTTAATTCAGTTGAAGCAAGCCAACTAGAAAATGATCCTAATTGAAGACAGTAAATTCGACCTTATAAAGGATAAGATGGATAAGAAGATAACAGACAACTGAGAAAAGACAAAAACTACTCAACTCATACATAGATTCTGTTTTCTCTGACTTTTGTCTGGAAAAGACAACCAATAAATGAATAATGGGGAGTTTGATAGTTAAGAGAGAAGGTATATGTACATGGGTATCACATATCTTTCCACCTATAATTTCCAGTGCAAAATGATCAAAGGAATTGCTAAAATTCATATAGAGTTCTAAGATTTGTAAAGCACTTTACCCTTCTTATCTCATTTAATTCTTCCTCCAAAAAATTACATTGCATTTATTTTTATACACTATTATCTGTGTATGCTGTCTTCTCTAATAATTCTCTAATAGAATATAAGCTCCTTGAGGGCAAGGCCTAGTTCACTGTTTTCTTTGTATTCCCAATACTTGGACCATTTATCATACTTGATAATGTTTATGTTTAATTGATTAATTGATAAATGAACCCATGCATGAATATTTTTAAAGATATTTTGGCACCCTGCCCATAAAAAGGCTCATGAGAATATCACTATTCCTTATATTTCCCCCTTGCAGACTTTTTTCAACTTTCTAAACTAAAGTTTTATCCAATTAATTCTGACTTTGTTTTGCTCAAATACAAAAATGGCTCATTTTTCCGGTTCTCTGAATTGTCCTCATTTGTTTGCAGTTATCCTCCCCACCAAGTATGCTGTTTATTTAACCCTGATTTTAACTTGAAAGACCTAATATGACAGTAATTGCCCATTGTCCTCAATATGATATTTGGCCAAATATGCTACTTCCTCAGAGTTTTAACTGGAGCCGTATGTGAGTTCTGGCGACCTAATCTTCAGTGATTTTTACTAAATCATTCATGATAGAAGTTGCTCTATACCTTCTTTTAGGGTCTGTTCAAATTAGCCCATTCTTTCACATTGGTAGTAAAACTGTTATGGGTTTTTTAGCCCTGATAAGTTTATTCTCATGTCAAAAAAGGGGTCCATGAGGGGATAAGAACAGTATGTTTTTACTCTGACAAGAGAACTATGCCCACTTTTGTATTATTTGAGCAATAATTGACTACAGCCCCGGGCATTTCCTGGGGATTAATGACTGAATAGGACATTGGCTGAAGGCCATTAACCTTAGCCAGTATTTAATTCTCCTAGAAAATTTGGATAGAAGTCATTATTTCTCTTATGAAATCAATAATGTAACCACTACCCTGCACCCCCAAGAATGACTTTGACAATTACTTTACTTTTTCCCTCCTTTCTAGATTCCTCTTCATGAGCATCTATTCTATAGGCTGTGTATATATCACCAGGAGTGGAGTGATCAAAGTCCATATGAAATTCTGAATGGTTGACAAACCCTATCACTGGGATGACATACGTGTGATCAATGGCTTCCTTTCACCTTTCTCTTTCTGATAATCTCCTTTCTGTCAGGCTCAAAATTAAATGTCATGAACTGAATTCTCAATAAGTTCAAGACACCTGTCCTATTAAACCTGCCACAGAGAGGACAAGACCATTGCTGAGGCAGTAATACAAGGGCTACAGAAAGCAAGTACCCACAGAAGGTGTAAATCTGCAAAAGCAGCATGTGGTAGGTCAACACCATATAGGAATTATTAGAGAGCAGGTGGGGCCAATGCAGAACCTATGAGGTTTGCACTAATGGCATTTTCCAAGGAATGTGTGTAAAAGGGCTATTCCTCCTGGGCAGCTTAGCTAAAATGGATCTAAGGAAACTAGAATTCACACAATTTAATAAAATACATGTGAGTGAACTGATTGAGGTACTTTGATGCTCTTGTTATGGAGATTGGCAGAGGAGAACCCTAACCAGAGCAACACCTCAGGAAGGGTAAATGCTCTCCTATATCTGTAATATTTTGACTCCCACAAGGGGAATAACAAAAGTGGGAAGAGTATATTCTACATAGTCTTTTAGGAAACTTTAATAAAGACATGAATGATACAATTTCAAAAATAGAAAAGGGAACATATTTTTATCTGCAATGAAAATACCTAGGCTTCATCCAGATATCACTTTAAGAAAGCTGAGCTTTAGACTCACAGAGAGCCAAGAACAGAAAATCATAAACCTGCAACTAGATATGACTTAAGAAGCCATCTGATTTAACTTTCTTATCTTACACATGAGGAAACTGAGATCCAGGGAGTTTAAGCTACTTGTCCAAAGTCGCACAGTAAGTATTAGAGGTGGAATTTGAACCCAGGTTCTCTGACGTCACAGTCAGCACTTCTTCCTCCATAGCACACTATTGACTTTTATCTTCTAATATCTAAGCTTGTAAAGGAAGAGTTGGAGAAGCTATATGAGTCATTCCAAGTTAATCGTGTGCTATTGATCATGGGGAGATACTGTCTTCCTCAAAAGTTCCTCACCTCTGACAGATCGATTAAGCTTCACAATGCACCAGCCTTACTACATCAGAATCCAGCTGAAAAGCCTCCAATCATTTTCCATTGTCTTTATTAGATAAAGTCCAAACTCCACAGACTAGCTCTTAAGACCCTCAGAAATGCAGTTCCACTCTACATTTCCAAGCTAACCTCATATTATACCCTTCACATAGTCTATGTCCCAGTCAGATTGGGCTACTCATTTCTCCTAAAGACATCCCACTTTGCCCCCTTTTAAAAACATGCTACTTTTCTCTATTTAAAATTTTCCATTACTAGAATCCTTCTTGTCCTTCAAAATGCACCCCAAAAGTCAATTATTCAATGTGTCCTAACCACCAAATGTTCTCTTTCTCCTTTGTGTATTTATAGAATTTTACCACAAAAACTGACTGCATCTTAGTATATAATTCTTCAGGTAATTTCCATTCCCAGTCCCCATCCACTCCAAATACACATATTGTGTTCACACATATACTTGTACTAATGAGTTTGGTCTTCCAGAGAACAACTGCCAAAGATTCATGGGTACTTTGTGGGTCTTCACTGCTAGTCCTATAGCTCATAAGTCCCAACTGATGTGCTTATCTTTTATTTTTATTTCATTTTTCCCAATTACATGTAAAAACAATTTCCAACATTTTTAAAAGAATTTTAAGTCTCAAATTATTTTCTCTCTCCCCGCTACCCACCAAGGCAGTAAGTAGTCTCACACATAGATTTTACATGTGCAATCTTATAAAAACATTTTTCCTCATTAGTCCTTTTGTGGGAAGAAGCTCAAACAAAAAAAAATTAAGAAAGTAAAAAAAAGTTTTCTTTGGTCTGGATTCAGACACAATCAGTTCCTTCTCTGGAAGCAGATAGGATCTTTTATCATGAGTCCTTTGGGATTGTTTTGGAACATTTTATTGCTGAGAATACCTAAGTCCTTCACAGCTGTTCATTGTACAGTTTTCCTGGTTCTACTTATTTCACTCTGCTTCAGTTCATGTAAGTTTTTCCAGGTTTTTCTGAGTTCCTTCTACTCATCATTTCTTAGTATATTATTATCCTATAATATAACTTACTCAGATACTCCTCAATTAATGGTATCCCCTCAGTTTCTAATTCAACTAAAAGAGCTGCTTTAAATAGGACCTTCCTCTTTATGGTTTTTTTTTTTTATCTCTTTAGGATACAAACAGTAATGGTATTACTGAGTCAAAAGGTATGTGCTGTTTTACAGCCCTTTGAGCATGAGTCCAAATTGCTCTCCAGAATGGTTGAATCAGTTCACAACTCCCCTAACAGTGCATTAACGTCTCAATTTTCCCAAATGCCCTCCAAGTTTTGCCATTTTCCTTTTCTGTCATAACAGTCAATCTGATAGGTGTGAAGTGGTACTTCTGAGTTATTCTAATTTGCATTTCTCTAATTAATAGTGACTTAGAGCATTTTTATATGACTATAGGGTTTTAAGTACTCTGAAAACTGTCTATTTGTATCCTTTAACTATTAACCAATTTTGGAATGACTAGTATTCTTATATATTCAACTCATATCTTATGTATTTAGGAAATGAGGACTTTATTTGAGAGACTGGTAAAAATGTTTGTACCATTATGATTATTGTGTATTACTCTCCATCCTATTTAGTTTAGTTTCTCACTACCATCTCCTCCAATTTTCCCTCTTTTCTATCAGCCCCACTCCTCTACTCTTATCCTCTTCCCCTCCTACTTTCTAGGAGCAAAGCTAATGTTGATTTCAAATGATTTTGTATGTTCTCTCACTGAGCCAATTCTAATTAGAGTAAGCTTCATGTGCTCCCCATCTTCCCCTCCACCATAAAAGTTATTTCATGTCTCTTTTATGTGTGATAACTTACCCCATTCTATTTTTCCCTTCCCCCCTGCCAATACATTCCTCTTTTTTATGTCTTAATTTTATTTTTTTAAGATCAGCACATCATATTCAACTCACACCCTTGCCCTCCATCTATGTGTATTCCTCCTAAGTAACCTAATAATGATAAAGTTCTTAGGAGATATACGAATCATATTCCCATGTAAACAAACAATTGACCTTACTGAATGTCTTTTGATTTTTCTTTTTTTTATGATTTTTCTGACCTTTTTACGATTCTCTTGAATCTTATATTTAAGAGTCAAATTTTCTATTCAGCTCTGGTCTTTTCATTAGGAATATTTGAAGGTTATCTGTTTCATCGAATACCCATTTTTCCCCTGAAGGAAATTTTTCTGGGTAAATGATTCTTGGTCAAAGCTGCTAAATTGTGTGTAATCCTGACTGTGGATCCATGATATTTGAATTGTTTCATTTTGGCTGCTTGCAATATCTTCTCCTTGACTTGGGAGTTCTGGAATTTGGCTATAATATTCCTGGGGGTTATCCTTTTGAGATCTCTTTCAGGAGGTCATCAATAAATTCTTTCTATTTCTATTTTACCTCCTGGTACTAGAATATTAGGGCAGTTTTCTTTGGTAATTTCTTGAAAGATGATATCTAAGCTCTTTTTTTTAACCATGGCTTTCATGTAGTCCAATAATTCTTAGACTATTTCTCCTGGATTTATTTTCCACATCATTTGTTTTTCCAATAAGACATTTCACATTTTTCCATTCTTTTGACTTTGACTGTTTCTTGATGTCTCATGAAGTCATTACTTTCCATTTGCCCTCTTCTAATTTTTAAGGCATGATTTTCTTGATTGGGCTTTTGTATTTTCCATTTTGGGCCAATTCTCCTTTGTAAAAGTTCTTTTCCTCAGTGAATTTTTGTACCTCTTCTTCCACATGGGCAATTCTGTCTTTTAAGAAATTCTTCTCTGATGAATTTTTGTATATTTTTTTCCATTTGACCAATTTTGTCTTTTATGGAGTTCTCTTAATTGAATCTTTGTCCCTCTTTTAAGCATTGAACAACTCTGTTTTTTAAGATATTAATTTCTTCAATATTTTTATACCTCCTTTATCAAGCTGTTGGTTCTTTTTTCATGATTTTCCTGTATCACTTTCATTTCTTTTCCTAATTTTTCTTCTACCACTCATTTTTAAAATATTTTTGAGCTCCTCCATTAATTCTTTTTGGCCTTCAGGGCAATTCATATATATTTTTGGAGGCTTTGACTACAGCAATGCTGACTTCCTTGTCTTCTTCTGAGTTTGGTATTTCCTCTTCCCCGTCACCAAAATAATTTTCTATGTTGGGTTTCTTTTCTTTTTGTTTGCTCATTTTCTGGACTTCTTTTCTTATAATAAAAAACTGTTAATGCTGGGCTCTGTACCTATGGTGAAAGCAACATTGTTTTAAGCTTCAGATTCTTTATGCATTTTCCTTTAGATCTACCTCTGGGTATATATAAGTATTCAATTCTTCCAAGGTGGTGTGATTTAAGGAGAGGTGTTTCTAATACTCTTCAGGCCTTTGCTCTCGTTGATGAGTAATCACAAGCACTGTTTTCTTCCTTGGAACTGTAACCAGGGTCTCCTGTTTCCATGTGGCTCCAAGTATTGGTGAATGTTAGTGCTCCTCCTTACCCTAAGATTATACCCCCAGAATACAACCTGGTTCTGTATATGGCAATGTGTCAAGAGTCTTGCACCCAGAACCAGCAAAGGGACTCCTATAATATCCTTCTGAGCAGTTGTCTGACCCTACTCTTGCTATCTATGCCTGAGAGCTTCAGAAGCCTTTGTGGTTGATTTAATTGCCCTCTGGACTTGTTGCCATGATAGGACCTGCCTTAGTGTGCTGTTTTGTACTCTACTTTCCTCTAGTGCACTAAATTTTTTGGGCCAGCCTTCTAAATTGTTTTGGGTTGAAAATTATTTCACCCTCTTTTTTATAGGTTATGCTGTTCCAGAATTAGTTTTGTGACACTGTGCCATAGTTTTTTGGAGGGACATTTGGTAGAGATTAAATAGGTCTGTGTACCTTCTCCACCATTTTGACTCCACCCCTGTGCTTACCTTTCAAAAGATAAAGGGTAGATGCTAGAAGCTAAGACAATGGTGTAAAGAATGCTTTGCTCCCTTCATCCCTACACACATGCACAAAAACACACACACATGCACACATACACACAAAAGAAAACAAATTGCCTCAAAAGAAAGGAAAAGAGAAAGAACACATCTCACTAGGGTAGGAAGAGAAAGTAACCCAGGTAGCATAGTATCTGTGATAACAGCAAAAACTCAGACCAGCCTGATATGCTTCAACTTGGCCAGAGGCAAGAAACCTGCAGAACAGGAATGAACCTAGCCCAAACTACTCAACACAGGCATAGAAGGCAGAGAGGGTAGGGCAAGGGACTTGCCCAGCATAAAACACTCAGCATGGGCAGTAAAGTTAGAAAGGGTGGAAAATTCTCATGTGGCAGCAAAGCATCTGAAGCAGAAAAGAAGCAAAATGGGGGATAGGTGAACTGCAGGAACCTTCTCACTCTCACATGGCACCAGAGGGCCTGAGGCAACAAAGCCCAGAGCAGGAGAATCTGTCCTGCTTAAGCCACTTGGCAAGGGCAGGGAAGCAACATAGCAAGAATCAGCCCAGCCCATGAAATAACAGGTGAATTTATAGCATGAGGTGCTGAATCTACCTGGACAAAATAGCTACACACACACCCTAGAGTAAGTCAGCAAGACCATGCCCTAAATAGATACACCATGGGGGAAAAAAGTTAGGCCTGCACCAAGTACCAGAGAAAGGTCCTCTTCAAATGTGGGAACAGTGATCCTTCTACACTAGGAACAGAGAAGAACCTCAACAGATAAATAAAGTAACAGGGGAAAAATAACTAAGAAAATGAACAAAAGTAAAAAAAATAATAATAATAAAAAAACCTGATCTTAAAAAATTACTTAGAGACAGGGAAGACCAAAATAAAAACACAGAAGAAGACAAAAATAACAAAAGGGAAACATGTGAAGCCTCAAAGGGACTCTTAGAAGAACTTGAAAAGAAGTTAAAAAAAACAAATAATAAGAAAATTGGCAGAAAAACTTGACAGCTGGAGGATGTGTCATTTAAAATTATTGTAAGCCCTGGGAAACTATAACTTCCAGGGCTCCCTGCTACAACTTCCCCCAACACCTCCCACTTCCTTTGTGGGAGGTGTTGGAGAAAGTATAAGAGAGAGATTTTTGGTGCCTTTTTGCTCTCTCTATCCTGGAGACTCTTGAGCCCCGAGGCTCTCTAGGACCTTGGGGGAGCTCTCTGCTAGTCGCTCTCTCTCTCTCTCTCTCTCTCTCTCTCTCTCTCTCTCTCTCTCTCTCTCTCTCTGCGCCTTTTCCCCTTATATCTACCTCCTGGTTTTCCCTAGACCTTCCCTTTTCTAATTTAAATAAAACTTAGCTATTCTAAACCCTAAGTTGCTCTCTGATCTTTTATTTGGGCCCAGAAGGGCTGTATTCAATTTCCCCCTGCCGGGGCTACCTTCCTATCTATCCTCCCTTCACCCTCAAATGGAAATTCACTGACAAAATTAATTCCTTAAAAACTAGAATAGGACAAAAGGAAATGGAGGCACAAAAATGCATCGAAAAAAAAAACTCCCCAAGAAATAGAATAGATCGAATGGAAGGGGGAGGTAGACACTGAAGAAAACAACTCTTTAAAGAGTAAAATTGACCAGATGGAAAAGGAAACATAAAAACTCAAAAAAGAAAATAACTCTCCTAAAATTAGAATTGGACAAATAAATTAACCCATAAAACATCAAAAAACAATGAGACAAAATTTAAAAAAGAAAAAATGTAAGAAAATCTAAAATACCACCCTGGAAAAATAAACTACCTGGAAAATAGATCCAAGATAGATAATCTAAGAATCATCAGAAAACCTGAAAGCCATGATTTTTAAAAGAGCCAGGACACCACATTACAAGAAATCATCAGGGGAAAATTACACTGATATCCTTGAACAAGAGAGAAAAATAGAAATAGAGAGAATCTGCCAATCACTTCCTGAAAGAGACTCCAAAATACAATACCTCAGGACTATTATTGCCAAATTCTAGAACTCCCAGGCCAAGGAAAAAGTACTTTAAATATCAAGAAGGAAAGCAATTCAAATATCATGGAGCTACAGTTAGGATAACAGAGGACCTAGTAGCTTCTACATTAAAATACTGGAAGGCACAGAATATGTTATTCCAGAAGACAAAGGATTTAGAACCAAGAATTACACAGCCACCATAACTGAGCATAATCCCCCAGGGTAAAAACGATGTTTAATGAAATAGATGAATTTCAGATTTTTCTGATCAAAAAACCAGCTCTGAAAATAAAATTTGATGAGTAAATTCAACACTCAAGAGAAGTATAAAAAGGTAAAGTGAAAACAAAAGGTTTTGATAAGGTTGAATTGAATACATTCATACTTGGGTAGGTAATAATTGAAATAATTAAGATATTTATGATATATTAAATACTTAAGGAATTTAAAGTATACCAAATACCTCAAGTTCTTAAGAAATTTATCACTATTATAACAATAAAAAGGGTATACATGGAAAGAAAGGAACCTAAATAATATGAGCTGATGAGAGAGAGAGAGAGAGAGAGAGAGAGAGAGAGAGAGAGAGAGAGAGAGAGAGAGGAGAGAGACTGAGAGAGAGAGAGAACACATGAGGAAAAGACAAAATGGAATAAACTAACTAATTTAAAAGGGTATAAGAGGAAAATATAGTAGAGAAGTGTAAAGAAATATAATCGCAGCAATGTTGGATCAAGAGTGATGGGCAGTTACCTGCTTAGAATGTAGAATGGACTAAGGTGGTGTGAGCTTGGTGTTAGCCTGGCATGAGCCAGGGCAGTTGAAATTTGCCTATAAAAGGAACAGACCTGAACCCATGTTGGTCTCAGTATGGAGATATTTGTGCAAGGGGGGTGATGGGCTTAGGCATAGCTTATTCTATCTTTACTCACAAACCAACTCCAGCTTACAGACTGATTCAACTGTATCCATCAACCTCAGTTCTCTGATTTATTATCAACAAGATCTAGAAAGAAATCTATCATCTGCAGGGTTAAGCCTTGACTTAGGGCTGGGCCAATCAGGTCTAGCCAGGCTGTCAGCCAATCAATATCAATAATCAATAATAATCAATTGAGGATTCAACAATGAGCTATCCAAATTAGATTTACTGAGGAAATGCCAATTCCCACTTTCCATCTTTACCCAGTTCTCCTTTCCCTAAACTCTTCAACAATTAAGCCATCTTTTCAAGAAGCCACTTGCCTGTGAATTCTCAAAAGTCCAAGGGGAGGCTTCAGTAGGCAGAATCCTGTGACAGCCAGGAAAGGTGTTTTATTTTCAATATTCCTTCAACCAACAGTTAAGATTAAATCCGCAGTCAGAACAAGTCAATTAATTAGTCTTGATAGACCAAACATCCAAGGTCTATAATATATCAAGCTAAGGAATATAGTCTCTACCATCAACTTACTAGGGCTTCAGTTATGACAAGAGTCAGCTGTGTTCCCCAGTCAGCTGATTCCTTAATTCAGGCTGTTAGCCCTGGGTTACTGTTTTGTTATCTTGGATTTGGAGTAAGAAGATTCCACACATTCTCTTACAGTACCAGCTGTATTTGGGTTGACCTTTTGTGATCACTACTATATCTAGGTGTCCCATTAGGATTTCTCAACAATCTCCAGTTAATTCCACATCAACTACCAAGATTTACATAACAGATGATAGTGGGATATGGTGGGCTATGTTTGAACCTTACTCTCATTGGAATTAGCTCAAAGTGAGAATAACATCTACACTTAATCAATTATAGAAACCTACCTTCCCCTATAGGGAAGTAGGATGATAGGGGGAATAAGGGAAAGAAGGGGAAGGAAAGTAAATTGGGGAAACAAGTCATTAAAAACAAAAGCATTTGTGAACAGGAAAAGGGTAAAAGGAGAGGGTAGAGAGAAGAAGAGAGACAGACAAACAGAGAACAGGAGGAAAATAAGATGGAGGGAAACACAAATTAGTGATCATATCTGTGAATAAGGAAGGGATGAACTCAATCATAAAATGGAAAAGGATAACAAAGTGGATTAAAAGACAAAGGATACAATTAACCCAAAGCAAAGGCAGGTACTAAAATGGTATAATAAGAAACTTAACATCTTCCTCAAGCTGTTATTTTGGAATTGTGAGATGACCCAAATATTTTTGAAAATAACTTAGAATTATAATTTTAAGTCATTAAATTGTACATACCTTTTGATCCAGAAATATTTTAATTAGATTTGTCACTCAAAGAATCAAAGACAAAAGGGAAAGTTCCACATAGAAAAATATTTATAGCAATACTTTTTGTAATAAATTTTAGAAGGAAATGAGTATCTATCAATTGGGCAATGGCTAAACAATTTGTGATATAGTAATTGAATAGTAGATAAGCTGTGTAAATATGAAGAATTTAGGGAAATTTAGGAAAACTTATGAATTAATACAGAGAGAAGTGAGCAGAATCAGGAAAATTTATACAAACACTCCAATAAGGTAAATAAAAACAGCAGACCATCTATTGGCTAGCGGGCAGCAGATAGTAGGTTAGGAACAAGTCACACATTTTTAGACATGGCCAATGTATTGATATGTCTTAACTGACTTTACTTACTTGCTACCCAAAAAAAAATGGGTTCTTTTGTGGAGCAGGAATATTGGGAACTGAACAGTAATTTTAAAAAGAACATCAATAAAACATTAAACAAAAACAGAAATGAGAGCTGAACAGCTCTCCCTTCTCTCAACTGTTATCTTCCCAATCATTCCAAATAGTAATCTTATTCTTTCTTTAATTATCCCCTCTCCCTCTAAGTTATTTACACACACACACACACACACACACACACACACACACACACACACACACACCTACCTCTTTTTTCTGCTGTCCTTAGATTTCTTTGACAGCTTGAACTTATTTATAGTATAATAGGAGGTCATTTGTAATCCCTTCTGGGGACATTTGCTTTCTCTTTGACTCCCCAACTCTGGGTATTCTCGTTAGCTTGTTTCCCCCATTTCACTAGACATTCCCCATTTCCTCTTAAATACAGCCACAATAATAAATCACTTGAACTTCATCTGATTAATAAAACTGAAAATAATTTACTTATAATAGCAATTATCATGAAGTCATGAGAGGCAGTGTGGTATAATAGACTAACCTTAGAGACAGGAAGACCTAGGTTCAAGACACCTTTGACACATACCAGCTGTGTGGCTCAAGACAGCTCATTTAACCTCCCAGCTCTTTTCATAACTACAAAACAGTTGCTGATATGTGATTGTAGGGGAAATCGCCTCACATGGGCTCCCTATCCCACTGGAACACACAGGCAGGTCTGAACCAAAAACAATTAGCCATAATCTGAAGCCATAGGCTTTATTATTGACTCCTCTTTTGGATTTTGTTTCCTGAGGATTTCTGGGACTTTCTTCTGCTTTGATTCTTTCTACATTGTAGCTAAGGTATCTAGTTTAATGGATAGCCATAAGTAGTTTTCTCCCTCGCCTTTCATGAGTTTCAATATTCTGGCATCTGTCACTCCCTAATTATATAAATTAGCACATGAGGGAGGGAGGGAAAGAGTATTAACTCAGACCACTAGAGAAACACACACAGGAAATGAACTGGGCACTGGGTGAATAAAGTATTATTTCTTGTTAAACCATATGCATAAAAAGTAACATAAGCAGAATGTCTTAGGGATAGTCAGGGCTAAAGTCAATATATACTTAGGATGCTAGACTAATAGCAGTGAGCATTTATAACTCAAACTGCCTGCTGGATATTTTTAGAAATGCTCTAAGAAAACAGGTTATACTTTGTTGACAGTCCAACTTGTTACTAGATAAGTACTTTTTCAGCACTCCAATTATGCTTGTTATATACTTTTGAAACACACTGAAGTTAAGAGTCAAGAAACAAAAAAGAAAAAAGTCTACAGCCTTTCTCAGAAGTGCAACTATGTCAAGTGTTTGTGTCAGTCAGTAGTGTTCAACAGCCCAAGCGATTTGTCTGTATAACGTGCCTTTGAAGCAAAGAGACTTGAGGGAGAAACTGAAATTGACCACCTTACTCTCCTTTTTGAAAAAGGAAAGAAAAAAAGTGTTCTGGGCAAAAGACAGAAGAGCTAGGTAAGCACTAAAAAAGAGATGTATACAAGAACCGATCATTGAAATAAACATTTGTTGAGTGACCAACTATCGGGAGATTTGTATTGATGCTGTACTACAATATGGCAGGTAGTATCTTATCTGTCATGGAATTTACAGTTGATAGAAGAATTACATCTAGTTTCATTCTGATTTAGTCAAATCATTACAGGAAGAATGGTCTGTGTCAAGTGAAGCTTGAGAGTTACATCAAGGCAAAGTCTTAACATCATATTCTCTTCTTTCCAGAACCTGCCTCATCACTTGGTAGAGTTAGTAACTTTGTTTGGGAAGATATACTAACACTATAAAGCCACAGAATGCCCTTTCTGGTACTCTGGTACCATATAATCCAACTCTGTTATAATAAAAAACATTTATAATAATACCTTATGCTTGAAAAATAATTTACCAGCATCATCTCACTTGTCCTCAAACAATCCTGTTGGGAAGGTAGTACAAGTACTGTCAGTCATTTTATAGATGAGAAATATGAAGCTCAGAGAGTTGAATCACCCTTTCCAAGTTTGTACAGCCATTAAGGGGCAAGACTACAATCTAGGTCTTATAATTCCAGAACTATTACAAGCTTTCCTGGGCTAACCTATACCTTTTGTACTTTTACATACGAAGTTAAGAAACAATAGTAAAATGTGGGGATTTATTTTGCTTTGCTATACATATCTTTGAAGGAGGAAGAAAAAGAAGGAGAAGAAATAAGAAGGAGAAGGAGGAGGACGAGGAGGACAAGGCAAGGACAAGAAAGAAGGAGATGATGACAACAAAGACTTTGCCTGGACTTTTCCTGGAAAGAATGAGCTTCTACTTGAACTTGCAGAATTTGGTCAGCATCTAACCAGGCTCGAATTTGGAGTCATCCCAAGAATCCCACTCTAAGATCCAAAATTATAATTTTCAATTGCCATATTCTTATAAGTACCTTATAAGAGACCTGAGGTAACCAAGGGCATCACCATGGTGTGCTCACTCCACATCCAGAGACAACCTTAGCAGATCATCTGATCCTTACTGTATTTAAAAGATTTGGGCCTTCTCATGTACTTTATCTTGACAGTACTTGAAGGGCTCCATGGTTTCACTGATTTAGATGGTCTTTCCAACAAGGCAGATCCCAATCCATCTATGTCCACCCATCCTGTGTGACCCTTTTCCATGACAATCTAACAAGCTATAGGTCCTTCATACTTTGTCCTAGTGTATTCCAATGGAACATATTGCATTATTCTTTCCCTCTGACATGATAAGCCTATATGTTTTTCCTATCATATAGTTCTCTGATTATATTTTTAGCCTCTAATTAATTATCTTGACTTATCATATAGTAAAAAATTCCTATATACAAGGATCAGCAGAATTTTCTAGCATTAAAAGTAGATATTTGGTCATTTAAAAGCAATTGTAACAGCAGTAATTCTATTCAAGGAAACTCTTCTGCTTGGTTTCAATTATCCATAATGGGGAGGCAAAATCCAAAGGAACAAAACCAACAGGCTTTTTCTCTGCATTGTGGACTTGGAATGGAAAGGAAAGAACAGGTACATAGAAGGAAGTGTCCTGGGGAGTTACTAAACAGGACTAAATTGTATCAAACAGATGTTGCAGGATATGGTATACTGAAAGAATGAATGAAAGAAGCAGCCACTAAAGCTATTCTCAAAGGACAGGAACCCTGTGGATGAATTTCATGCCATGGAATGCTCAAAGCCAAGAATCAGAGCCCAGACAAATCCAGACCCATTGGACTAAGTATTAGCTTTCCATGCTGGCCACTTAGTGAGAAAGAATAACTCAAAGTTTCCTCACTCCATCTGCCCACATACTAAGGGGAAGTTTCCTTGTTTCTTCTCCATCCATCAACACATTGTTAGGCAAAGGATATGGCATCTATCTGCAAATAGAGAAGAGAATGAATCTAATATTTGCTTCCTTTTTGTTATATACATTACAGTTATACTTTAAATATCTTTAATATCAGATTGATAGTTGTTTATGGTATATGAATCAAAAGCCAGAGAATTAGGATCTAAATTTATTACCTTTTTGAAAGAGTTCTTGTGTGTAATAAAAGTGCAAACTAATAGTAGCTGCTTAGGTTGTCAAAAGGAAAAGAAGTTCCTATAACTAGGTATTTGGGGCCCAAACAATGTAAGGTTCTCTAGTTCAAAATGGCAAGCTTATATTATCCACTGAAGCAATTAATTAAAAAGACTAGTACTTTGGGGTATAGGCAGTGTCAGGCCTTTTCCATCCATCAACTTATCTAAATTACCAAATGAAAGACTACTTAAGGGTTGAATTTCCATAGAATGGGACTTATGGGTATTAATGATAGCCTTTGTGCTGATCTTAGAGAAAAAAAGAATAAAATAAGGAAAATCTCAGAAGATAGCTACTGCCTGCTCTGAAAAAAAATATCAAAATAGCTTTTGTTACCCCAATAGGTCTTCCTAACAGTGGTAGTAATATAATACACCATGATCCAGGTGCCTCAAATCCATTCATGGACACTTACTGCCTATCTGAATTTAGAAAAGTGGTCAAGAAACCTTAACCTCACTGGGTCTCTATTTCTTCATCTATAAAATTAATAGGTTAGAACAAATAATCTCTAAAGTCTTTCTCAACTCTGAAATGCTTATGATTCTATGAAACCCCCCACAGAGAAAAAAAGCAAAGAAGCAAATAATGGCTATTTTTCATGAGCTATAAGATGGATGGTGCATAGAATTCATTCATCAGTGCATAGGTCTTGGGTAGATACTACAAATGGGCAATAAACTAGCTCAAGAATTGAACAAGAGGAAGAAAGCAGTCTGGGTTGCTATGTGAAAAGCTCTCTCAGAAATAGAATACCACCTTTTTAATGCTAATTATATACATATATAACATCATATAATATTTTATAATATGTAATTATATCATATACATTTCTATTATATTCAATATAAAACCAATATGGCTGAGTCATAGACACAACTGTCTCTGCAAAACAAAATTCAGGATCATTTAACCACAAGGAAATGTAGTGGACATGAGCAGACTGCAATACACTGTAAGCCAGAATTACATAGGGTAATTAGTATCAGGTATACCACCAAAGCACCATTTATCTGAAAGGGAGGGAAGGTCCACTCTTATACAAAATTGAGGAAAAACCAATGGACCAGAATCCACATGCTCCAATGGCATCTGTATGGCATCAAGAGAATGCAGGGAAAGCCTTCAGAAAATTGGATGGACCTCCAGGAATGAATTTATGGCCAGATTTGGACTATAATCTCATAATATCAGCAAAAAGGGTGGGTTGCAATCAGCACCATTAGAAGGAATGTTTACATCTATAGGATCAGAGATCTATTTAATATTGGAATACGAAGGAGGGAGGGAGAGAAGGGAATAAGCATTTATATAGAGCCTACTGTATGACAGGCACTGTATTAAATGCCTTTTACAAAGATTATCTCACTTGATATGAAAGGCTCAGATTTCCTCTCAGACAATGCCAGCATGAATTATATAATTATTGCTATAATTATATAAATATATAATTCAAATAGCTCTTGCCCTTAAGCACAGGTTTACTGAATTTTGCAAACGCTATATCTTCTGGATAGGTTTCCAGAGCTTTTCAAAATAAAAGTGATCTGGGGTACTTTGGAGATCAAAGAAACCCAATTACCAAATTATGCTAATCCCCTCCTCCCACTGAAATCAGACTCCAATGCTTCATCCTAATGTTGGGCTCCTCAAGAAAGAGCAATCCCAATTTCACAAAATTGGAAAGGCTACAAGTGTGATTCAGCAAGTGATAGGCAGTATTTCTGCTGGTAAATGACTAACATCCTGCTCTTTAAGGAAAGAATTAATGTTCTACACACTTATGATTTAATTTACATTATTAAAATTTTTCTCCATCACTTTCTTGATTCAACAATCAACAAAACAACAAATCAAACTTTGTGGCATTTTCTGGCTTCTAAGGTGTAAATTTTCATGCTGAAAAATTAATAATTGGCTCTGGCAAGCCAGAACAAATTGACTCCAATTATGCCTGGGTGTGTCTGCCATCAGAGGGCCAGCCTTACTAAATCCAGAAAGCCTCATCAGTAAAAAGTTGCCCATTGAATGAATAATCATGTTGCCATATCAACACAATGAAATCATCTCCTAGGAGTAGAAGTCTGTAAACATAGAAGGAATAATCACATTCATGAAGTCACAGATTTTTTTTTAAGTTTAGAAGTATCACATAACAATGTGATATATATTGATATCAAAATTTAATGTTGGGGGAAGCTAGGTGGCTCAGAGGATAGAGAGTCAGACCAGGGAGACAGAAGGTCCTGGGTTTAAATCTAGCCTCAGATACTTCCTAGCTGTGTGACCCTAGACAAGTCACTTAACACCCACCCATTGCCTAGTCCTTACCACTAACACAGTATTGATTCTAAGACAGAAGGTAAATTATAATTATCCTACATAAGTAGAATAAGCATTTAAAAGTGATTCAAGGAAAATTAGTTCTCCCATTGTATCCTAACTACATGTGACATTGATGCAGATTAACTTGAATGTTTGAGATAATTTCTATGGTTTTCATTTTCTTAAACTATAGTTGATTGAGAGAGATGACAATGGACAGAAAGGTCTGATTCAGGTTCTTCCTCTGATCCTACCTATGTAGTAGGAGCTATCAGTGGTTCCCAAACTTTTTTGGCCTACCACCCCCTTTCCAGAAAAATATTACTTAGCCCCCTGGAAATTAATTTTTTTTATTTTAATAGCAATTAATAGGAAAGATAAATGCACCTGTGGCCATCCCCACTTCCCTGGATCGCTGCAGCACCCACCAGGGGGTGGTAGCATCCACTCTGGGAATCACTGAGTTAGATGATACAGTAGATAGAGCACTAGGGTAAGTTCAAACCCAGCCTGATACCTACTAGCTGTGTGACCCTGGAAAAGTCACTTAACCTTTGTTTACCTCAATTTCCTCATATGTAGAGTGGAGATAATAACAGTACCTTTATCCCAGGGTTATTATGAGGATCAAATGAGATAATAATTATAAAGCACATGGCATAGTACCTAGCACATAGGAGGAGATTTGGCAATGTTAGTTATTGTTATGTGAGCATGGCCAGGTCATTTAAGTTCTTAGTGCTTTCAGGTGGCTCTCTAAGGCTCTCCAGAAAGAAAAGGGGCACAAATTAAAGAGAACAGTTAGTTATTAGTGATGTCAATGTTTAAGATGAAAGCTTCTTTAAAAAGACAACTAAAGATGTATATTTTCATATATACCTTAACATTTCTGACAAGATATCCCAAGTTGTGCCATGCACTTTTTCTGCTTATGCATCTTAATACTTGGCAGCTAATAGCTAAGCTCCTTTTAATCTGTATCTAATCCTCTTCCAAACCTCTTAAGTTTGTTTGTTTTTTAAATAGTATTGTATAGTATGGTGTTTTTTAATTTTTTATTTCAATTTTATTTGTTTCCATTTTTACTTCAGTTTTGTTTCAATTATTTATTTCAATTTACTTTTTATCTTAATAATAAATTTCCACATGACATCTCCAAAGTTATATAAATCCAAATTGCCTTCCTCACTTCTTCCCTCCTGCTCCCAAAGCTGGCAAGCAATTCAATCTGGGTTATACATGTATTATCATGCAAAACATGTTTGATATTATATATTTTTGTAATAATAAGCAAAAGTATAATAATTTTGTGATAAAAGGAATACTCTCATGAAACCAAAACCCTTAATAGTATACCCAAATAAACAAGTGATAAATCATATATTTTCATCTGCATTTCTATTCCAACAGTTCTTTCTCTGGAGGTGGATAGCATTCTTTTTCACAAGTCCCTCAGAATTGTTCTAGATGATTGTATTACTTTTAGTAGCAAAGTCTATCACATTTGATCATTCCATACTATTGTGTTACTGTGCACAATGTTTTCCTGATTCTACTTATTTCTCTCTGCATGCTTTCATGAAGGTCTTTTCAGCTCTTTCTGAAATCATCCTGTTCATCATTTCTTATAGCACAATAGCATTCCATTACTATCACACACCACAATTTGTTCAGCCATTCCCCAATTGAGGAACATCCTTTTAAAAGTTTCCAGTTCTTTGCCACCCCAAAGGGAACAGCTATAAATATTTTTGTACTAACAGATCCTTTCCCATTTTGTTAATCTCTTGGGGATACAGAACTAGTAGTGGCATTATTGGATCAAAGTATACATTCTTTCATAGTCCTTTGGGCACAATTCCAAATTGCTCTCCAGAATGTTTGGATCAGTTGACAACTCCACCAGCAATGCATTAGTGTCCCAATTTTGCCACATCCCCTCCGATATTTATCATTTTTCTTTACTGTCAATACTGATCAATCTGATAGGTGTGAATTGTTTTAATTTGCATTTCTCTAATCAAGAGTGATTTAGAACATTTTTATATGATTATTGATAGTTTTGATTTCTTCACCTGAAAACTGCCTATTCATATCCTTTGACCATTTATCAATTGGGGAATGTCTTAGATTCTTAAATTTTTGACTAAGTTCTTTTTACATTTGGGAAATGAGACTGATTTATTAAAGAAATTTATCAGAAAAAAATGTTTCCCAGTTTGTTGCTTCATTCCTAATCTTGGTTGCATTGATTTTGTTTGTATAAAAACTTTTTTAATTTAATATAATCAAAACTATTAATTTTACATATTGTGATGTTCTCTATCTCTTGTTTGGTCACAAATTCTTCCCTTCTCAATAGATTCAACAGATAAATGATTCTATGTTACCCTAATTTACTAATAAGATCACTTTATGTTTAATATAGTATGGTATTTTATAGGGCTTCTAAGAGTAGTATTTTGTTGTTCAGGCATGTCTGACTCTTCAGAATTACGGTTTTATTAGCAAAGATCCTGGACTAGTCTGCCATTTCCTTCTCTAGTTCATTTCAGAAATGAAGAAAATGAGGCAAAAAGGGCTAAGTGATTTGCCCAGGGTCGCATAGCTAGTAAGTGTCTGATGCCAGATTTGAACTCCGAATGACGAGTCCTGACTGGGCCTGGCACTCTATCCATTGCACCACCTAGTTGCCCATAAACAGTGTAAATCCATTATCATATTGCTAATAGAAAGACTAATACCACCAGTCCAATTCTGCTGCTACTACATCATGCACAGGGAATTGCTTAGGTACAAAACAGTTGCTGTTTCAAGTTTGGTAAAAGGCATTTCCACACACAGATTTCCTTACACTTATTATCACAGATCCTAATCTCTGCCTCCCTCTAAAAAAAATCATTAAAAAATTGAATTCTCTACTATCTGACTCAGGAAGATATTTTCCACATTCTTTCTCAGTTTTGCAAATGGAAAAAAATAGTGTTTTACAAAATTAATGGAATAGCCCAAGGCATTCACTTAAGAAATTTTAACACTCACTTTAACCAATGGCATAATTATAAGCCACCATTTTCATGATTCTATTGATGATTCAATTATAACTGGATTATTTTTGTCTTAATATTCCTTCTGACTCTAAGATTACATAACTCAAACATGACAGCTAGAGTTGTTTATCAAGATTATATAGCATAACAGATAGAAAACTAGACTTGGAGTCAGAAAATAGAATTTCAAGTGCTCACTTCGGCAGCACATATACTAAAATTGGAACAATACAGAGACGATTAGTATGGCCCCTGCTGAAGGATGACATGAAAATTTGTAAAGTGTTCCATATTTTTTTAAAAATTATAACAAAGTTCATTTGGAAGAACAAAAGGCCAAAAAGGGAAGGAACTAAGGAACTAATGAAAAAAATGTGAAGGATGGGGGTCGAGCAGTACCAGATCTTAAACTGTACTATAAAGCAGTGGTCCTCAAAAGAACATGCTATTGGTTGAGAGACAGAAGGGAGGATCAGTGGAATAGACTTGAGGTAAATGTCCTCAGCAAGATAGCATACAATAAATCCAAAGATCCCAGCTTTTGGGACAAAAACCCACTATTTAACAAAAACTGCTGAGAAAATTGGAAAACAGCATGAGATGTTAAATTTAGATCAACATATCACACCCTACCGCAAGATAAATTCAGAATGGGAAAATGACTTAAATATAAAGAAGGAAACTATAAGTAAATTAGGTGAACATAGAATAGTATACCTGTCAGATCTGTGGGAAAGTAAAGAATTTAAGACCAAGCAAGAAATAGAGAATATTACAAAATGTAAAATGAATAATTTTGATTACATTAAACTAAAAAAGGTGTTGTACAAACAAAACCAATGCAGCCAAAAATAGAAGGGAAGCAACAAATTAGGAAAAAATCTTTATAACAAAAATGTCTGACAAAAGTCTAATTTCTCAAATCTATAAGGAGCTAAATCAATTGTACAAAAAAATCAAGGCATTCCCCAATTGATAAATGGACAAGGGACATAAACAGGCAGTTTTCAGATAAAGAAATCAAAACTATCAATAAGTACATGAAAAAGTATTCTAAATCTCTTATAATTAGAGAAATGCAAATCAAAACAACTCTGAGGTACCACTTCACACCTAGCAGATTGTACAATATGATAGCAAAGGAAAGTAATAAATGTTGGAGGGGATGTGGCAAAACTGGGATACTAATGCATTGCTGGTGGAGCTGTGAATTGATCCAACCATTCTGGAAGACAATTTGGAACTATGCACAATGGGCTTTAAAAGACTACTTGCCTTTTGATCCAGCCATAGCACTGCTGGGTTTGTACCCCAAAAAGATAATAAGAAAAAATAATTGTACAAAAATATTTATAGTTGCATTCTTTGTCGTGGCAAAAAAATTGGAAAATGAGGTGGTGTCCATCGATTGGGGAATGGCTGAATAAATTGTAATATCTGATGGTGATGGAATACTGTTGTGCTAAAAGGAATAATAAACTGGCAGAATTCCATGTGAACTGGAAAGACCTCCAGGAATTGATGCAGAGCAAAAGGAGCAGAATCAGGAGAACATTGTACACAGAGACTGATCTATTATGGCACAATTGAACATCTGAAGGATTTATGAGAAAGAACACTATCCACATCCAGAGAAAAAACTGTGGGAGTAGAAACACAGCAGAAAAACATGATTGATCACGTGGTTCAATGGGGATATGATTGGAGATATTGACTTTAAATGATCACTCCATTGCAAATAGTAATAATATGAAAATAGGTTTTGAACAATAATACATATAAAACCCAGTGGAAATGTCCATTGGCTTCGGGAGGGGAGAGGGAGGAAGGGAGGGAAATAAAATTAATCTTGTAACCATGGGGAAATACTCAAAATTAAATAAATAAATGGATGGATGGATGGATGGATGGATGAATAAATGAGTAGGTGGCTAAATAAATAAATAAATGGATAAATGAATAAATGATTTTTTCCAAAAAGAAAGAAAATAGGAGTTCAAAATTCTGTCACTGACATTTAAACCTTGTATGACCCTAACCGTATCACCCTGGGCAAGTCACTATACTTCCTGGATCTCCACTTCTTGTTCCTATAAATGAACATGATAATAATACCTATTGTCTTATTTCACTAGGTTATCATGAATCTCAAATGAGGCAATATATGTTCATCATTTTGCAAATCATAAGGGCTACATGATTATTGGCTATTATTATTATTTTTAAACTAGATGAAATCAACTATAATTTGACGTACCACCAGGTAGCATGCCAGCGAAGAGATGAAAGCAGAACCTCACCTCTGGCATCTATGACTATGATCAGTCTCCAAGGTTATATCAATAATTAATTCATGATTAGTTCATTTCAGCCCACATTTGAGCCTAAGCTTGTGCTGAGTGAGGTAATATTTCAGAAGTTAAGCTGTACAATGGAATTTATTGGACTTCCTGAAGTCACTAGTGCAATTATTTTTGCTGTTCACATATTAGGCTCCGTCTCAGGAGAAAACACTGATGCCTCTCATATAATACTCTCCCGCTCACAGTTGGAAAGTCTGTCATCTTTCTCAATATACTCACTTCGTTAAATAGTTTACAGCTTGCAAGGGGGTCACAAAGTTTGAGTAACAAAATGACTGTCCTGACAGATTTAAACAATAAAACCACCAGATTGTTACATAAATGTTTTTCTCAGAGACTGTTTCTGAAACACATACTAAATGCAAATATTGAAACACCTGCATGCCAAATACAATTCCTTTAACAGATGTTAATCCCCCTGCATCTCACGGGTGGATTTAGATCACATAAATGTAACTTACCCCCATCAGGCCTCCTTGGAAAAACAACCAATCACCTTCCCATGACTTGACAAAGAAACTGTTAGTCTTTGAATTTATAATTTCATTTTTCATACTTGATGATGGAGATATCTTAAAGGTAAGCAAAAATATGATGAGTTAGCAGGAAACTCAAATTCAGCCATTAGTGTATTTTATAAAGCATCATGGAAGTCATCTGCCTTTTCTTTGGAAAGCTTACAAAGAATAATGTTTAGAAAATAGTTTATTTTTCCTTAGGGGCTTGAGAACTGATGTAAAATTGAACTGCTTTCTCTAGTCCATTCCTAATCAGCCCAAGCCAGCCTAGACAAGTCATGTTTCCCACTCCCATGGTGAGTGCCCCAGCTCATAGTAAAGGTTGCCTCCATCTCCAAGAATCTTCCCTACCTTTTGGTACCTTGGAGTGCTTGCACTGTGGGGGTCTTTTTAATTCTTCTTTAATTACAGCTTACTATTTCCAGGCAGAAACCAGCTGTTTGCCTCTAAACTAATAAAAATATGGACATAAGGATTTTTAAAACTATCTACAATTTGAGTTAAACTGAAGATTCTGAAAAATTCAGTTCAAATTATTACCTGTCTTTGAGGCTATACGGATGCAGCACAATCATTTTCAGTTCAATTTAATTCAAAAAACCTTTGTGAGGAATCTACCTTATGCCTGGCAATGTTCTAGGCACAGGGCACTGTGGAAGGCATTATTTTTAGGAGGAAAAAATAGTGACTACTCTCTAGTCACTTTCAAAATTATCAGTTTATTTTTGACTAAAATTGGTTGTTTTTCAAAGCAATACATAGATGCAAGTACATATTCAATAACTGAAAATAGCCACTTATTAGGAATGATTTGATTATGTAAAATGTAGGGATTTTGCACAAACAAATCCAATACAGATAAAATTAAAAAGGAAATGGTCAACTGGTAAAATTATTTGCAACAAGTTTCTCTGATAAAGGTCTCATTTCTAAGAAATACAAGGAGCTAATTTAAGTTTATTAGAATAAGAGCCTTTCTCAATTAACAAGGAATCAATTTAAACAAAATGAACAAGCAGTTCTCAAGGAAAGAAAGGCAAGCTAGCTATAGTCATATTTTTTAAAAACTCAAATCACTACTAATTAGAGGTGTACAAATTAAAGCAATTTTAAGGTTCTACTTCATATCCATCAGATTGACAACAATGGAGGGGTCATGAGAAAACAGGCATATTGATACATTGTTAGCTGACCTGTGAATGCATTCTGGATTTCTATTTGGAACTATGCAATAAATAGTGAGTGGCTTTTTACCTGGATATGAATCTCAGGATTTTACCTTCAATAGCCCTGCCACCTAATCTACACACGAATCTATTTCTCATTTCATTTGACTGTGGAGTGCTCTGTAGTACTGGACAACCTTCTGTCTGATGAACACACCTTCAGATCTAATTGGAGTTCCTGTCACTTAAGTGGAAACAACTCAGTCCAATTAAGTCAACCACAGTAAGTATTCTTTAATTGCAAGGCCATGATTGAACCAAAAAAAAGATGAATAAGTCCACAGTAATATTAGTCCAAAGAAGCTAGAGTTATCTGAGGAATCCTGGCACTTTAAGATATGAAATCATAAAAAAAAACTTATTCACATTCTTTGGCCAAGAATTCTGTTCCTTCATTGGATGGAATTTGACAAGCTAGAAACGGCTGCCAGTTATATCACTGTTGTGGTACTTAACTGGTCACATTCCTTCACACTGCCTTACTCTCTCTCTCTCACATTCTGACAGCTCAATCAATTAACAAGTATTTAATGAATAGCTACCAGGTATTTAGCACTGCAATGGATACAAAATTAGCATAAAGCATGATCCCTGCCCTCAAGGACCTTACAGTCTTGTTGGGGTATGAGAAATGCACACAGAAAACAAAGTGAGAACAAGATGACAGAGAATAGAGAGCTAATAATACCCTAGGCTAGAGTTAACAGAGTTATGAGAGAATATAGGACAGTAATGGCAAAGCTTTAAGAGGTAGAGTGCCAGGTCCTTCCCTCACCCTTTAGACCAAGTGCCATACCAGCCTCCCCCAGAGTCTGAGTACCTTGCCCTACCCTACCTTTACCCCAGACAGAGGAAGAAGTGCTCCCATTGGACTGCTGGACAGAGGGGCAGGTGATGAGAAGTGAGTGTAGAGAGGGAGAAGGGAGTGGCCTGAGAGCTCTGCTCCCCTCCAGCTCTGCTGCCTATGAGCTGCCCACCTTACCCTCTGTGAGCTCCCATTAGACTGCTGGGCAGAGGGGCAGGGATGTGAAAAAATGTCATCAGGCATGGTGGAGAGGGAGAGGGGAGCAGTTGCCCTTCTAGTAGCAAACTGGGAGGGGGTGGTGGCCTGAGTGCCCACAGAGAGCAAGCTGTGTGCTATCTTTCGCACCCATGCTATAGGTTCACCATCACTGATATAGGGAGAAATGAATGTGAAGGAGAGTTCCCAGGTGGCAACAAAAGGGAGAGGTAGGAGTTGTACTTGAGCTCAATTATTTGGGAAAGCAAAAAAGAAGAAGCAAGACATTCTAGGGTATGGTAATAAAGGTGTGGATGTTTGAATAAGCTAATACTGTGCAAGGGGTTTGATTTTTTTAAAAGAAACTAAACAATTGAATCCTAAACAGTGATAGGTCAAAGAACAAATCACAGAAATAATAGAAAATTTCATCAAAGAAATGACCAAGTGAAAGGACCATACCATACTTTGGGGCTTTAGCTAAAATAGTCCTTAAGGACAGAAATGTATATCTCTAAATAGTTTTCTCAATTAAAGTTAAAGAACAAAATGATTGAGTAGGCACTAAAAAGATTAGAAAAGCAACAAATCAAAAAACTACAACTAAACATCAAATTAAAAATTCTGAAAATCAAAGTTGAAAGCCAAAAAATACAGCAAATTGATAAATAAAACTAATTGTTTTTCAATCTACAGAACAGAACAACGGTTAGCTAATCTTTTTTTCAAAAGAAAGAGGGAAACCAATTTATCACAACAGAAAAAGGAAGAGTTCCTTTAATGATTAAAGATGAAGTAAACTCTCAGATGCTGCTTTGACCATTTATATGCCTATAAAAGTAATGACATTAAATGAATGAATATTTACAAAAATATATAAAGTATTCAGGTTAATAGAAGAGGAAACCCTTTAAATAGCCCAATTTCAGCAATAGAAATTGAACAAACCATAAATGAACCCTCAAAGGGAAAAAACAACTATCAAGATGAGAAGGATTTATAAGTAAATTTTATCAACTACTCAAAGGGCGAATAATTCCACTATTATGTAAACTATTCAAAAAATTAAAAAGAAGGTACCCTATAAAATCCTTACTAAGATACAAATACAGTCTTGACACCTATATCAGGGGGGATGATGTAGAGGAAGAGTAAGGCCAATGTCTCTAATGCATATTAATGAAAATATATTAAATAAAATGTTAGCAAGTAGGTTATAACATATTAAAAAGATTACATGTGATGAGAAAGTTGGGCTTAAAACAATAATTCATGATTGGTTTAGTATTAGAAAAACCATAGAAAATTGAATATATTAACAACAAAAATAATATATAAAACATTATATTTTGTCAATAGGTACTAAATAGACTTTGAACATCTACATCTATTTCTATTTTTTAAATGCTAAAAAGAAGAGGAATAAGTGAACTTTCTTTTAGTATGAAAAATAGTATCTATCAAGAACCAACATCATACATAATATAGAAATGCTAGAGATCTTTCCAAAAGGATCAGGGACAAAGCAAAATTGTCCATTCTAGTGCTAGAAATACTAGCCATAACAAAAAAAAGAAGAAGAATTTGAAGGAATGAGTATAGACAAAGAGGAAACAAAACCATGCCATTTTTCAAGTGACATGATGATCTATTTAGAGATCCCTAAAGCTAAAAAACTGAGTGAAGCAATAACTTCAGCAAAGTTGCAGAATATAAAATAAACATACAGAAATCACCAAATTCTGTGTATATTACCAGTAAAAACAGCAGGACAAAACAGAAAAATTCCATTCCAAATGACTACATATTTAGGAGTCTATCTACCAAGTCATACATAGGAACTATATGAAAAAAAAATTATTTAAGACATTTTTTACAGAAATAAAGATAGGTGTTGATGTTTGGGGCAATATTAATTGTTCAAGATTTGAACATGCCAATTATGGCATGACTAGCTAAACAAATTTACATATTTAATAACATTTCAATCCAAGTATCAAAAAATTACTTTTTGATGATAGAAAAAAATAATGAAATTCATCTGAAGGGACAAAAGGTCAAGAATCTCAAGTGAAATAATAAAAATTAAAGTAGGAAAGAGTCTAAGCATTATCAGATATCAAACTACATTCTGAAAAAGTATACTATTTTATCCTTTTTAACAAAAATTTAAAATCAATCAGCAGAACAGATTAGGCATACAACATAATAAATTGGTTGAATACAGTAGCAGAGTGTTCCATTAACCCAAAGACCTAAACTTTTGCAATAAGGTCTCACTGTTTTATAAAAATTGCTGGGGAAAACAAAAAGCATTTATCAAAAACTAGGTTTAGATCAATATCTCACATTATATATTAAAATAAGCTCTAAATGAATATGTAATTTATATATAAAAGGTCACATCATTAACAAACTAAAAGAATAAAAAAGGAAATACCCTTCACAACAAGGTTTGGAAAAAAAGTTTGAATAAACAAGAAATAGAAAGGATCCCAGAAAATAAGATGGACAGTTTTGGTTATATAAAATTTAAACATTTTTGCACAACAAAATTAATGCAGTCATGATTAGAAGGAAAAGCAAGTAACTTGAAAATTATTTGCAATAAGTTTTCTGTTAAAGATATAAAAGGTGCTGATTCAATATATAAAAACAAGAGTCATTCTCCAGTAGGCCAAAGATTAACATTTTTTCAAAGGAATAAGTTCAGCTATTAACAGTCATATGAAAAATAAATGTTCCAAATTATTAAACATTCCTTTTATTGTTGTTCAATAGTTTCTGTCAAATCTGAGTCTTTGTGATCTCATTTGGGATTTTCTTGCAAAGATACCATAGAGAGATTTGCCATTTCCTTCCCCAGTTCATTTTACATATAAGAAAAATGAAGCAAACAAGGTTAAGTGACTTGCCCAAGACCACCCAGCTATTTAGTATCTGAATTCAGATTTGAACTCAGGTCTTCCTGACTCCAAACCTCATGCTCTATCCACTTCACCTCCCAGCTGCCCTATTAATCAGAGAAATGAAAATTAAAACAATCAATCAACTAGCATTTATTCAGTGCCTACTTTGTGCCAAGCATAGAGCTGAGTAAGTGCTAAGGATACAAATTCAAAGAATGAAAAAAATACCTGCTCTCAAAGAGTTTACATATTAATGAACATTAGAAATTTTGTTTCACTGTCAGTCCTCTAAGGTCAAGAATAGTCATTGTAACTGAGTTCTGACATTTGTTTCTGTTGTTTTGTTTTCTTTTATATCATTGTGATCACATTTTATATTATTCTCTTGGTTCTGTTTATTTTGTTCTATATCAGTTAATATAATTCTTTCTAAGTTCCTCAGAATTCTTCATATTCTCCATTTCTTTGAGTTGGGAATGAGAACTGGAACTCTGATTTCCTTGGTACACAGAAGTTTCTGGGTGAAGAAATTCTCTTCTAAGGTCAGCACCTTTTCTGCAACTTAGACTATTAGAAAGTTACTTATTGGGGGAAGCTGGATGGAGTGAGAACCAGGCCTAGAGATGGGAGGTCCTAGGTTCAAATCTGGTCTCAGACACTTCCTAGCTGTGTGACCCTGGGCAAGTCACTTAGCCCCCATTGTCTAGCCCTTACCACTCTTCTGCCTTGGAACCAATATACAGTATTGGTTCCATGACAGAAGGTAAGGGTTTTATTTTTTATTTTTTTTAAAAAGTTACTTAGAACACTGAGAGACTTGCCTAGCATCACATAGACCAAATGGGTCATCATATTTTATGGTACAATTTTCTATTAAATTAATATGCCATAATTTGTTTGACCATTTCCCCAATCGATTGGCATCCACTTTGTTTCCAATTTTTTCTACTACAATTGCTACTATGAATATTTTGTCACATATGTTACCTCTCTGTCACTGACATCCTTAGGGTATGTGTTCAGTAGTATCCATGCTGAGTCAAACAAAATTAATAGTTTAATAACTTTTTGTAATGCCAAATTGTTTTGCATCTTTATTGGAACAATTCACAAGTCCACCAGTAGTGTGGTAATTCAGGCAAATATTTTATTATGTAGCTGCAAACTGGGCACTTGGAGAGAGGAATTAATCTTTTCGAATTGCCACTTATGGCAAGTGAGTTGGTCTTTTAACCCTTCCAACTACTGTGTTATGTTGGAATAAAAGCAGGCAAAGAAAAGGCCTTCAACATGGCAGACTTTTATTGCTACAAAATTACTGTGGTCGAAGATAGGGGAAAGAACTAGACCTGTATGTCATCATGATAGGAAATTTCTGGATAAGGAAATTCCATGTATCAATGCATGCCCGTACCTGCTCTGCAACTTACAGTCCTAGAGTGTTCATTATGAAGACCGAGAGGTTAAGTGATTTACCCAGGATCACAAAGTCAATCTTTGCCAGAGGTAAAACTTGAAATCAGCTCTTATGGACTCAAAGTCCAGCTTTTTCTCTGCTATGCCAAATACCTCTCTTTCTGTCCTGCCCCCACCTTAAATCCTCTAGCACACAATTTTAGGCACAGAGAGAGAGAGAGAGAGAGAGAGAGAGAGAGAGAGAGAGAGAGAACAAAAACACTAACATCAAACAATCATACTTCTTGACTGATAAGACAGTAACCTGAAAAAGTTAGTGAAATTCATTAAATGCCTAACATACCTAAGGAAAATTTTCCACACTAGAATCTAACCTACCATGTTTTTCTCCTCTCAAGCATTCTGTAATTATTCAATGATCTATGATTTCCTCAATGTAGGTATTCCCTCTAGCAAGGCAGATGGTGGCCTCTCGAAATTGGAGATAGCTTAACATATAGTCCTTGAATAGTTTCTGCAGCCATCAAATTCATCAATTTTTTAGCCGATCTTAGAACAATAGATAGAAAATTCTTTCCGACTTGGAAACAACTTCCAGAGTTCTGACTCCACCGTCATAGTCTTGGGGAACTCACAATAAGCCTTGAAACAACAAACTAATCAAATAAAATTCCACAAGAATGTTTCCCTTAAGTTGAATCAAAATGAACTTAGAGATTTTCTTAGGTATTTGCCAACAATCTCACTCCTCCTCCCCACTCCCACTAACCGATAAGAAAAGAGGAGGCTCTAAGAAAATGTACAAGGACCAAGGGATGTGACTGTCCTCTCTGACAAAGTTGCCGACTTATCCAGCAGCTGAGGAGCAAATCTCACTGGGAGTGGGATAGGATAACTGAACCACAAACAATAGCTTTTCTCCTTTCCCCCCATAATTCACAATAGGATTTCATGACCTCAGGATGATATAGCCAGAAAGCACTTTCCAGATTATGCCTAGAAACCATAGTGACTAGATCTATACAAAAGCATCAAGGCTATACAGAATTTACTTATAAATCACTTCAAAACACTTGGACTAATGGCATCGAATCAGTAAAATGTGCTCTTTTTAGAATTGCACTTTTCACCTTGAAGGGCCTTGAGAAATACTATCTAATATCCATTGACATAAAGTACCCTAAAGTTTAATTAAATGGAAATAATTCAGCTTGGTGAATGGCCACCAGATGATTGGACGATGTCTTCCAAACGCCACTTTTCCAATAGAAATATGTTGACTCCATAAAATAACAATCATTTTTTTTCAGCACCATAAATCAGGCTAACATATTTGTTTCCAGAAGTGTCCAGAAGGATGAACACCTTCCAAACCTAAATCATTTCAACACAGAACAGCTGTCTGGAACAAGAGTGGGATTTCTCTGTTTGTTATAAGAAAGCACATTTCAAGTCACAGACCAGGGGCGAGATTTACAACTTTCTATTTAGGTATCATGGGAGAAAGAAAAAGAAAAGGAAGAAGAAGTTGACAATACCTTGAAATATTGGTTTTTGCTCTTGCTGGTTAGGAGATCAGATGTAATGGCTAGTCAAGTCAAGTCAGACAAACAAACTTAAGTGGTAAGGGTTGAAGTGAGAAGGGTAAAACAAAGGACAATATGGATCTTTCCAAAAAAATGATGTATCAAGTCAGGGACTCTACTAAAAACATGTTGCCCTCCTAAGGAGGAGTAAAAAATGTGCTTATATTTTAAGTCAGAAGACTTCAAGGAATCACTGCAATGTGAATACAGATATCCCTTCCACATCTCAGATGTTAGGGGTACAGCACTCCTGAGATCTGGAAAATCCACATAAAATGTTTTGACTCTCCCTTCATACCAGAGAAATCTGATTTTTTTCTCTTATGGGGTGTTTACAGTATCTTATTGCAAAATTTGGGTTAAGCAGTTGGTCATAGGCTAGATGTAGTTCAATGTTAAGTTAAGATAAGTTTCTAAGCATTTTCTGTAATCTGCTGGTCTTTACGTGTCATCTGTGGCTTTAACAAAACTCCTCAAAAATTCCCAATTAATTTCTTATGCCAGCCCAAGATATATTGAAACCACAATGGGCAAAGTTGTGATGTGGAAGGGATACCTGCAAAACTTTTGTCTTTCATGAACAGAGGGTTGGTTAATTTTTAAGCCTAATATACCCATAGGCACGTACTATATTTACCTCACTGTCTAAGTGATTCTCTGATTGCAAGTTAGGTCCTTACAAGGGTGTGTTACTTTTTTCAGACTTACAGTTTAGAATTTAGAACATTTAGAACACTTTTTAATTTAGAAATTTAGAACAATTTAGAATATTTAACATAACACTTAAACAACCTGTTAGAAAGGCTGTTTTGTCCTCTTTTTAGATATGCTCCTCAAATAAAATTATCTGTTCTTAGCATTTAATATGTTGTCTTTCTTACATCGTCCTGACTTCCTTAGACAAATGATAAAAACTGTTGAGCCTAGAGAATACATATCAGTAATTAGATTCACAACATTAGATAGGAATCTTGAAAGTTCAGAAATGTCATGCAATAATACATTTTTCTACCTTAGTCCTTCACTCTTTCATATATGATCAATAGGTTTTTAGCTAAACTCTCCCCAGAGGGCAAATTGATAAATAAAGAGATAAGTAAGATAATTAGTATATAAATAAGATAAACAAGGAGAACAGATCTACAACTGTGCCTTCTTCTTTAAAGAAAATCCGATTATAATGTTGGCACAGAAAGACAAACTCCAAATTCAAAGACTATCTGTGTTCTTACTATAATGGAGTTGGTATATTTTGATGAGACAACTTTTTGGCAAAAAGGGTGTCGGTAAAGCATGTTGAAGATCAAGTTGGTCTTGGTGTCATGGATACCTACTTTCAAGTCTTGCCTCCAACATACTATGTGATCATAATAACAAGTGCTAACATTTAGATAGCACTTACCCACCAGGTACTGTGCTAATTGCTTTACAATTATTATCTCATTTGATCCTTATAGTAAAACTGGGAGGTAAATATTATCATGATCCTCACCTTAAAGCTTGGGAAATTGAGGCAGTCATTTAACCTCTCAGTAAATCTTTATCCTCTATAAATGACTTTTTTTAAGATTATATAATTTATATTATACATCAACTTTGTGACTTACCCAATTTCTCTGATTTAATCTCCTCTTCCCTTTGGTAGTCTGCTCATTATTTGCTTTCCCCTAAAACAGCAAATAATAGTGAGCAGGCAATGATCATACCAACTTCTCTAAAAGAAAGGATGAATACATACCCCATCCAGTAGGAGTGAAAGAGAGTAACTAGAATTTTTCTCATTGTCTTATGGTATTTAGTGGGCACACAAATCATTTCATATAAGCAAGTTCATTTGATATTTGTAATCATCTAAATTATGCAAGAAAGGTATTACTATACTCTTTACAGATGACGAAACTGAGACTCACAGAGAGTGTGATTGTTCTAAAGTCACAAAGGGAGCAAATAGATTTAGGAATCAAACATGAGTCTTCACTTTCCTCCACTATAAAACAAGATGGTTGGACTTTATGATCTTTAACAACCCTTCGAACTCTAGATATAAGATTGTCTGATCCTAACGACCAAAGACCTCAAATCCAGTCACTGTTTCAGTATACAACAATTCCTGAGCCTTGATCTACATGACCCTCTTTCTTTGCATCCAAGTCAGGCAGAGAGTCTGGGCCTGTTGGTCATTTGACCATCACTAAGTCAGGACAAAGGATTGGAATCCCAGGAGTTAAAAATCTAACATCTTCATTTTGTGAAGTTTCCTAATAATCCAAGAGCACAAAGGCCATTCAGAGATTTTGCTTTATTTTGTTTACTTTATCCATAAACAATAACAACAGAAAGACCATGTCCAAGAGCTTTCCCTCAAAGAACAGTTTCCTTCTGGAAAGGCTGAAGACTTTTTCCTTTCTCAACACAGGTGTCTCTTTTTTCAGATGTGGAAAGGGCAACAATGACTAACACGAAGCACAAGCTGTTGTCCTTTAAATTTGTTCTCTTCGGCTGGAAAAGGCAAAATTCCAAACACTGAATATTGCAATGCAGGATAACAAACTATCCTGTGCCAATGTAGAATTGTCTTTCTCCATGCTTAATATAAATGCTGCATTCACTTTTTAAGCCTACTCCTCAGACATGGGAGGACATGTCATAGGACTATACATGGTAGAAGAAAATCTCACTATGTGGTTTCCTCTAACCTTCAGTCCCCAAATGGGGCATGTTCTAGCAAAGTCAAGGGTAAGAAACAGAGGAGCAACTGGCCAACATGCCCTTGTCACAATTCAACTACACTAACCAACTCCCTTAGCCAAAGAAGCTCAAGAACAGGCTCTCTGGCTACATTCTTTTTTTAATGCTATCTTGTCCAATATATTTTTCAGTGACTTCAAAGAAGATCTAATATCATATTTATGAAATCTCTGAATAACACGAAGCTAAGAGAAAAACCTAACATGCTGGATGACAAAATCAACATCAGAAAGATCTTAGCAGGTTGGAATTTGGGGCTAAATCTAAGATGAAATTCAATAAGGATAAATATAGTGCCTAAACTTGTTTTTAAAAACTACCCAACTACACAAGACTGGGGAGGGGGACGATGTGGCAGCAGTGCCTGTTTGATTTATTTTAACTTGGAGATTTAGGAAAATGCAAATACAAAAATAACTCAATAGAATCAGAAGATACAGAATGAGATGATAGGTCGGACAATATCGAGAATGTTGTGTTCATTTCTGGGCACCACAACTTTGGGAGATCATAGACAAATTAGCGCAGCTTAGGAGAAGGGGTACCAGAAGAGTGAGGTGAATAAAGACTGTGCAATGTATAGAAGGAAATGGAAATATTTAACAAATAATAGCTGGCTTCAAGTATTTGAAGGGTTTTCAAGTAGAAGAGGGATTAAACTTGTTCTGATTAACCCTACAGGGAAAAACTGGGAAAGAGCAAAAAGTCAAGTTGAGGCTTGATGTAAAACAATACTTGCTAACAGACAGACTAATGAGTTCCACCCTAATGAATGAGCTTTCTTGGAAGGCAATATCTCAATTCAATAACAAATGCTATATTAAGTACCTTCAATGTGAAACGTTAGACACCAGAAAGTCAAAGATAAAAAGTAAACAGGTCCTCATCATCTACATAGAGAGGATATTTCAGTCTGGGAGCTGATGAGATCTCCAAGAGAGCATACATAGAGAAAAACAAACCAAAAAGAAAAAAAGCCAAGTTCAGAGTCTTAGGATCCAAACATGCTAACAGGGCAAGAGATAAGAGAAACTCCAACAAAAAAAAAAAGTTGGAAATGAGCAGTTGTACAGGCAGAAAACCAGGAGAGAATGATGACAAGGAAGCCAAAGGAAGAAAATATCTAAGAAGACATGATAGACATACTCAAAAACTGGGAGGGAGATAATGTAAATTTAAAAATAAAATTTAAAAAAAAGTAGCAAAACCTGCATAGAGGCCAAGTAGGGTAAGGAGGTGAGAACTAAGAAAGATCATCATAGGAGACCTTCAAGCAGATGCTGGATTTATAGAGAGTATTCTTGGCCAGGTATGTACCTGACTAAATGCCTTTGCATTGTTTCCAATTCTAAAATATGATTTTGTTAGTCTGAGTGGATATTTGTTGTTCAATGGAAACTTTGCTAAAATGGAGAATAGAGCAGAAGCCAATGGCAGGCATTTCTCCAAAGGCTTTGGAGGTAGACTACTAAGAAAAATGTTGACCTATTGCTTTTGCATACCTTATCTAAGTTGACCAGCATAAAATTCTGTGATGTATTATTAATATCCATAGGAATATTAATATCCAGTGAAGTTCAGAGAGATTAAATGACTTAATCATCCACATTGCTAGTAATTGTCAGCTATGTGATCTGAATCTAAGACTAAATTCAGCACTCTTTCCATTATGCCATCTGTCATTTTTTTGGATAAAAGAGAAAAACAAGGCCCTCTATATTAAGTTCATTTAAAATTTGTGATTATTTTTATGCTTCCTAAGTTTTGGTTGAATTGCTCCAAAGAGAAGGTTTTCTTTTCAACTATATTAGTCATTCTTGGTGAAATGTGGTGCTTGCATATACATTTTATTGATGCAGAAGAGAAAACATCAGACAATAAAACTATATTCTAGGTAGGACTGGATTGCCTGGAACAATTTTAAAACCCTAGAAATTGTATGAATAAGGGGGAAATGATACAGATATCCTGCACAGTAGCTCAGCACTTCAAGAAATCACAATTACACCACTCTGTGCCCAACAGAGTATAAGCTCATTGAGGGCAGAGACTTTTTTCCCAATCTTTGTATCTCATTGCTTAGGGCATCTAGGTTGTACAATGAATAGTTAGTTGGTCAGGCCTAGAGCCTGGAAGATTCATCCTCTTGAGTTCAAATCTAGCCTCAGATACATGTGACTCTGGGCAAATCACCTAACCCTGTTTGCTTTAATTTCCTTGTCTATGAAGGGTTAGAGAAGGAAATGGTGAACCAATCCAGTGTCTCTGCCAAGAAAACTCCAAATGGCATCATGAAGAATCAGATATGACTAAAAAGAACTGAACAATATATTCCATTGCTAAGGCACTGCCCTAAATTTAGTAGATGGCTGATAAATCTGTTAAATTAAATAACATGGATACTCCCTTGATCAATACATTTTACATGTGTAAGTTTTCCAAAGCTGCTATCACCAAAAAAATTCTTCTCCTCGAGACCAAGGAAATGATGAGCCTCTCTGATATCAACTATAGTAAACTGAACTTGAGATGAGCATCACAGTCTAGCCCTAGTACCATACATGAAAGTTCAGAAGGACCTGACAGCATTTATGTTCTATTGGTATATTCCTTGAGAATCTGATATCAATTCTAAGTCATGAGGAGTCATCAGCATGGAACTTTAGTGAATAATTGGACTTTGCTGGCTAATAAGAGCACAAGAAAAGATGTGTTTTCAGAAGAGACAGATAGAAATCAATGGCATTGAGGGCAACTAAGTGGCTCAATGGATTGAGAGACAGGCCTAGAGATAGGGAAGGGGGGAGGGGTCCTGGGTCCAAATCTAGTCTCAAATATTTCCTAGTTCTGTGTCTCTCAGCAAGTCACTTAATCCCCATTGGCTAACCCTTACTGCTCTTCTGCCATGGAGCCAGTACACCATTTTTATTCTAAAATGGAAGGTAAGGATTTAAAAAAAAAACAAGGAAAGAAAAAGAAAGACATCAATGACTGCTGTTGTCATAGTATATTGACATAGTTGTACAGTATCTTATACATAGTAGATGCTCAATAAATGTTTATTTTTTTCAGAGATATTTTATTTTCTCAATTACATGTAATTGCAATTTAATTTTCAACATACATTTTCCAAGATTATAAGATTCAAATTGTTTTCCTCCCTCCTTTCCCTCCCCATTCTTGGAGATGGTAAGTAATTTGGTCTAGATTATACATGTATTATCATGCAAGATATACTTCCATATTGGTCATTGTTGCAAGAGAATACTCACATAAAACCAAAATCCCAAAATAAAATCATACTCTGAAGGTGGATAGCATTCTTTGTCATAAGTCCTTCAGAATTGCCCCAGATCATTATATTGCTGAAAATAGCTAAGTTTTTTACAGCTGATCATCATGCAATATTGCTGTTAACTGTGTACAATGTTCTCCCAGTTCTGCTTATTTCGCTCAGCATCGGTTCATGTACATCTTTCCAGGTTTTTCTGAAATCATCCTCCTTCTCAAATATGATAGCACAGTAGTGTTCCATCACCAACATATACCACAATTTGTTCTGCCATTCCCCAATTGATGGACCAATATATGGTTATTATATTGGTTATATATTATATATTATTATATATTATATGTTATAATATATGGACTGGTTGCTGTCCTTCACACCTGAAGAGGACCAAAAAGATATCAATGGTGTTATCTTGTGACTGTTGTGCATAAAATGGATTTAAGTGAGGCAGAGTTGTACAAAGTCATCAGTCTCATTCTCTTTCAGAGTTATCCAAGTCCAGTGACAAGACAAAAGTCAGGATGACTGATGATGGTCTATGACCATGGCGGTGAACCTATGTCACACATGTTAGAGGGGACACTCAGAGGCAGAGCTTACCAGAGTTTGTCACTAAAAAGCCAGAGACATGTGGGGCTGGGCTGCTCCCCTTCCCCTCTCCACAGCACTTGAGGACATTTCTCACATCACCCACCCCCTTTAAAAGGGTTCACCATCACTGGCCTAGGACGATCCTGGTATCTTTGACACCTGACCAATATCTAGGTGCTCCATAGTACCTGCTTTAGCTACCTTCATAAGCATTGGAACAAATTTTTCCCATCCACTCATTCTACCGGGGGACATTGTCACACATTTAAGACAGACATGCCACCCCACCCCAACTCAGTAATGGGTTTGAGGTCTGCCAGTTGCCCACAGTCTGGTTTAGCCCATATGCCAAAGCAACTGGGTTGTGATTGCTGCTCATGCTACAGATTTTTGGAGATACATATGCAAGCTGGGCAGCAAGTGGCAACCAAAGGAGGAAAGCATCCTTGAAAAAGGCTTGGCAAGCCTTCACAAGCCCTCACAGGGATACTAGTTTTCTCCAAATACCCTTATTTAAACCCTTATCATTTAGAAACACCAATGGAAAAAAATGAAGGTGGCCTAGCAGAACCAGATATTAAACTATACTATAAAGCAGCAGTCATCAAAACAATATGGTACTGGCTAAGAGACAGAAGGGAGGATCAGTGGAATAGACTTGGGGTAAGTGACCTCAGCAAGACAATGTATGATAAACCCAAAGAGCCCAACTTTTGGACAAAAATCCACTATTTGACAAAAACTGCTGGGAAATTTGGAAAACAATATGGGAGAGATGAGGTTTAGATCAACATCTCATGCCCTACACCAAGATAAATTCAGAATGGGTGAATGACTTGAATATAAAGAGGGAAACTATAAAAAAAATTAAGTAAACACAGAATAGTATACCTGTCAGATCTATGGGAAAGGAAAGATTTTAAAACCAAGCAAGAGTTAGAGAAAATTACAAAATGTAAATTAAATGATTTTGATTATATCAAGCTAAAAAGCTTTTGTACAAACAAAAACAATGTAGTCAAAATCAGAAGGGAAACAACAAATTGGGAAAAAATCTTTATAACAAAAAACTCTGACAGGGGTCTAATTACTCAAATATACAAGGAGTTAAATCAATTGTATAAAAAATGAAGCCATTCCCCAATCAATAAATGGGCAAGGGACATGAATAGGCAATTTTCACATAAAGAAATCAAAACTACCAATAAGCACATGAGAAAGTGCTCTAAATCTCTAATAATTAGAGAAATGCAAATCAAAAGAACTCTGAGGTATCACCTCACACCTAGCAGATTGGCTAAAATGAGAGAAGGGGAGAGCAATGAATGTTGGAGGGGATGTGGCAAAATTGGGACATTAATGCATTGCTGGTGGAGTTGTAAACTGATCCAACCATTCTGGATGGAAAATATGCTCAAAGGGCTATAAAAGAATGCCTACCCTTTGATCCAGCCATACCAATGTTGGGGTTGTACCCCAAAGAGATCATAGATAAACAGACTTGTATGAAAATATTTATAGCTGCACTTTTTGTGGTGGCAAAAAACTAGAAAATGAGGGTATGCCCTTCAACTGGGGAATGGCTTAACAAATTGTGGTATATGCTGGTGATGGAATACTATTGCGCTCAAAGGAATAATAAACTGGAGGAATTCCATGTAAACTGGAAAGACCTCCAGGAATTGATGCAGAGCAAAAGGAGCAGAGCCAGAAGAACATTGTACACAGAGACCAATACACTGTGGTAAAATAGAATGTAATGGACTTCTGTACTAGCAGCAATGCAATGACCCAGGATAGTTCTGAGGGACTTATGGTAAATAACGCTACCCACATTCAGAGGAAAAACTGCAGGAGTGGAAACACAGAAGAAAAGCAACTGCTTGAACACATGGGTTGAGGCGGACATGATTGGGGATGTAGTCTCGAAACTCCCATACCAATGCAGCTATCAACAATTTGGAAATAGGTCTTGATCAATGACACATGTTAAAACCAGTGGAAATGCGCATTGGCTATGGGGGGGGGGGAGTAGGGGAGTGAAGGGGAAAGTAAGAGCATGAATCATGTAACCATGTTAAGTTTTCTAAAAAATAAAAATTATTAAATAAAAAAAGAAAATTATCTGCAGCATAAATACAAACATATAAATTACATTTTTAAAATATACTGTGGTTCTTCATTCTGTATATAAAGAATTTAGAGATTTAAAGAGGAGGATAAAGAACTTTTATTCATTAAAAATTGGTAATATATAAGTACAAAGACTTTTAAGCTTCAAATTCGTACATTATGGACAAGAACTATATGAGAAAGAGTTTCTGGATATCAGGGTTCCTTATCATGTGATTGTTTTAAGACAAGAGGTTAAAACACAAAAGCAAGAAATCATGTACCTATTTAGACACTTTAGGATGACTTGGTAAGGATTTCAGGGAGTATATAGATGAGTTGTTACCTCATAGGTAAAAGAAAAATTATAGCGTAGTAGGAAATTTGATTTAACTCATTGAAAGAGGCTTTATCTCTAGCTGTTAAATGGTAAAAAGGGTTTGAATAGGGAGTTTTGAGAGAGAGAAATCAAAGCTATCACTATATGAGAAATGCTTTAAAATCATTCATATTAAAACAAATGTGAGGTACCTCTTCACACCCATCAGAGTGGCTAAAATGACAAAAAAGGAAAATGATAAATGCTGAGGGAGATGTAGGAAAATAGAAACACTAATGCATTGTTGGTGGAGCTATGAAGTAATCCAACCATTCTGCAAAACAATTTGTAACTATACCCAAAGGGCTGTAAAACTGTGTATACTCCTTGACTTAGTGATACAACTATCAAGCCTAAGCCCCAAAGAGATCAAAGAAAAGAGGAAAAAAGTCTATATGTCCAAAAAATATTTGTAATGTGTAATATAGTATTTATAGTATATTAATATTTTATATGATAGCATATTTGTGCGTATATATGTATGCATATATAACATATAAATGTAGCAACAAAGAATTAGAAACTGAGGGGATACCCATCAATTAGAGAATGACTAAGAAAGTTATAGTATATGAATGTAATAAACTATTATTGTTTTATAAGGAATGGTAAAGGGAATGGTTTCAGAAAAACCTAGGTAGGCTTGTATGAACTGATGTAGAGTGAAATAAGCAGAGCCAGGAGACAATTCATATACTAACAGCAATATTATGAAAACTATCAGCTCTGAAGGACTTGGCACCTCTGATGAAAAAAAGGACCAACCACAATTCCAAAGGACTCAATAGAACATGATCTTCCCTCCAGAGAGAGAACTGATAAACTTGGACTACAGATCAAAGCATATTTTCTTCCATTTCTTGTTTTTTTCTTATAACATGAGTAATGAAAAAATTTGTTTTACGTGTCTATATAAATTTGTAATAAGTTTAATCTACTTATCTTCTCAATGGGGGGGAGAAAAGGGAGAGGGAAAGAATTTACAACTAAAAAGTAAAACTTTTTTTAAATAGAGGATTTTTTAAATAAAATAAAATTTTTAAAAATAAAATTTTTAAATAAATAACAAAAAGATTTAATAATAATATATAAACAAAATAGTCACTGATAATGTACCTTGGAAAAGATTTTATTTTTGCCTTTGTATTCCCAACACCAAGGAAGCACATGAGCATATATACACACTTACTCATACATTTATTCAATCAGCATTTTTTCAAGCACCTATGTTCTAGACACTGCTGGGTGCTAGGAATACAAAGACAAAAAATAAATAGTCACTTCCATTAAGGAGTTTACACTCATACTTTGTTTCATTTCTTCTTTAAGGTTCATGGTGCTGTGAAGGATTGTTACAGCCAAGTTTTATTGCTACTTCTAAGAACTGACATAGACATATCTCAGGATCAAAAAAGGCTCAGGAGGCACTGTCAAGGATGTAGCTCCTGCAGACTCTGTACATACAATCATCATTGGCTCCTTTCAATTCTCTGTATCCAAGACCTCAAGTAGTTCCTCCTATCTCTGACACAAAGATTCTCCAGGAAAACACACACACACACACACACACACACACACACACACACACACACACACACACAGAGGGAGGGTAGAAAGAGACACAAAATAAGGCATCCGAAAATAACATGCTCCTGAGAACTTTGCTGTTCCACCATAGATATTCTCTAGCTCTCACTATACTGCCAAAACATCCAACTCTGCCATTATAATATAATGTATTGGCCATTTATATAGCCAAAACATCATCTCAGAAACCCAAGCCATCTATGTTTTCATGTGCTGCCTATAGATAATCACAGAGTGAGGTAGATTCTGGGAGAGATTTGGTGATAACTGCTACCTTCTTGTTCCCAAAGATCAAATCTTTTCACCCTGGTTGTCCTAATGCTATCAGCAGTATTGGATTCTATTTTGTTACCTGGGACAAATTTATTTGAAGGGGGGGAAAAGGAGCAAATGATGGATGAGGGGGCCATTTCCAAGCCTAGTGCTATTTTCTCCTCACATGGAACATGTCATGGACTATCACAGCCACTCTGTCAGGCACACATTACAAGTTCTTTATTTTATCAATCTCCCCTTTACAGACAGGAAAAGATTCCAAAAAGTTAAATAACATATCCAAAATCACACAGTAGTTTTGTGGGAGGTAGATGCACTTTATTTAACTCTCTAAGCTCATATGAGATATGGAACTCTGGGTTCATATGTATATGTATGAATATTTTATATACACATTTATCCATTCCACATCATAGGGACAAGGGGTGTGGTGCCCCTGGGATCTGGAAAATTCATATAAAATTTCTTGGCCCTCTCTGCATACCAGAGAAGAAGTCTAATTTTTTTTCTTTTTCTTTTATGGGGTGTTTACAGCACCTTATTGATCATTTCAGTTTAAGTATGAATTTCTGAGTTTCTAAACTAAATGTGTCATCTGCTGGCCTTAGCATATCATCTGTAGACTTCTCAAAACTCCCAAAAAAATCCATTTAGTTTCTTACGCCAATCCATGACATAGCAAAACTATGACGCAGAAAGTCATGATGTCAAAGGGATAACTGTACATGTTCAGTCATTTAGTCCTGTCTAATTCTTCATGACCCTGTATAAGATTTCCTTAGCAAAGATAATGGAGTGGCTTGCCATTTCTTTCTCCAGTAGGTTAAGGTGAACAGACTTTAACTGAATTAATAGCCCAGGATTACAAAACTAATAAATGTCTGAGTTGGGATTTGAACTCAGTCTTCCTACTCTAGGCCTGGCACTTTAACCACTGAACCATCTAATATGTACACAAGCCTCCAATATATACACACAGGGTGCATGGGTCCTCAAGGAAAACTAGCACTCCTGGGGTGAGAGATTGCCAAGCCCTTTTCAGAGATGCTTATGTACCTTTGGTGTCCACCTGGTACTCAACTCTTATCTGTGGCTCCAAGAAACAGTGGCATAAGCAACATCCACATTCTGGTAAACCATCTCAGCAGATGGACTATACCAAGTTGAAGGTCATGGATGAGCCACAAACCCATTGATTGGTGAGTTGGGTGGGTTGCCACACCAGGTATGTGAAGACTTCTTCCAGTGGAATGGGCAGATGAGAACAATTTGTTCCAATGGCCATGAAGGTGGCTAAAGCAACTACTATGGAGTGCTTAGAGCTTAGTCAGACATGGAAGATGTCAAGGTCATCCTCTGCATCCTGGGCCATCACCAGTTGTCCTGCTTTTTGGTCTGCCACTAGATTTGGATGATGCTAGAGAAAGTGAGATGAATGACTTTGTGCAACTCTGCCTCACTTAAAATTCAATTCATGCACAAGACATGACCCCATGATGTCACTGGTCCTCCTCAAAAATGAAGGACAAACAACAACAATATATACATACAGATGTATATATAGAATATTTGTACATTTATATATGCACATATATACACACATTTTCCAAATAAATTCTCAGAGTGTTGGATAAAAACTAACCTTCCTTAGTAAAAAATAAATTTTAGCACCTAAACAGCCATACAATGTCCCTTCAGTCCACAGTCAATGCCACACTTTTTGTTTTCAAGCTAAATTCTCCTTTACTTGTGGCAAGTTTGCCAAAGGCGATATTCACAGAGGTTTCAAAACAGAAAAAAATACCCATATTACATCAGACCTCATAAAATATTGAAAATGGAGGAGTGGTTTTCTCACTTCTGGCATTCCGGATGTGTATCAGACACAGACATGCTCTATGTAATCCCTGGTCTGAAATAACTGGAATGATTTCCATCTAAGACCTCAAATTATTTCTCAATCAGGATAACTCTTACAAAGCTGAGTTGCCTCTTAGTTCTGTTTTACATGTAAACTAGTCCCACTAAACTGTTTATTAATTAAAACTTTGGTAAATAAGTTTAACCACCTGGAGCTCTGTGCTGTAAGCCCTACTGGGAACCATGCAGTTCCCACTCAGAGATAGCTATAAAATGTTTTCTCTTTAAATAATAAATGTTTTCACACTATCTCCACCCTGATAGGAAAATCCCCTTCAGCTCATAGCTTATTCCCAATTCTTGGTCATTTTTCTCCCACTCAAATTGGAAACATACCACTAACAACTGTTCCACCAAACCATCTGACTTAAATTCCAAGATGGGTGGCAACTGCTGGGACCTGGAAATCTTTAGAGAAAGGGATTTTTTTCTTATCAAACAACAATTGCAAGTCTTTAAAGATGTTCACAAAATAAATTTTTTATTTAAATGGATCTTTCATCTAGTCTCAAATGGGATTTCACCAGGCCAAAAAAATCTTAAAATCACTGTCCATCATCCAATTCCCTCTTCCCCTTCTGCTTCTATAAGAAACTAAAATGAATCACTGTCCTGTGGCTGTGACTTCACCTTTCTAAATGAAAATTATGTGCAGTGGCCCCCCAGAACCATTAAGCACATCAACTCACAGAGCACCAGGCTTCCAAAACTCCAGGAAGAACTTGATGAGGTTCCAAGTAAGCAGTGGGTATATATGGGCAAATCACCAGAATGAGCAAAGAAGTTTCTGGGACATAATGGAAATAATAACACTTAAATAACTTTCTTAGTTCTGTATTCTCATTTTCACATTCTTTCCCACTCTTCCTCCAACTTTTTTTTCTTCTAATCATAACTCCCCTTCACAAATTAATAATAAAATATCTAACATTTATATAGTGTATATGGGCCCAGCACTGTGCTAAATTACAAATATTATCTCATCTGATCCTCATAACCACCCTGGGATGTAGGTGCTTTTATTTTACAGGTGGAGAAACTGAGGCAAACAGAGGTTAGGTATCTTGCCAAGTCACATAGCTAAGAAGTATCTGTGACTAAATTTAAACTCAGGTCTTCCCAACTCCAGGCCCATTCTCTAAGCCTGGCTTAGCTTCCTTCAAAGCTCAGATCCAGTGTTGCCTCCTCCACAGCCCTTTGCTGATAGTCCCAAGACTAGAGCCTGCCTATCTGAAATCACCTGTCTCCTTTCTTTTCCTTTTTTTTCTTTTTCTTTTCTTTTCAAGACTGGGTCTCCTTAATCTCTCCCAGGCCAGAAGAATAGCATTCACTTAAAGGTCCATCCCACTCCCCATCTGCTTGGGCACTTTTAAGCTGCTCTGTTTTTCTAACTTGTACTGGTTCTCCTCTGCTCATGGGGGTCACATACAAATACACCAGATTTAGCCCCACATTTCTCAGAACTCCCAAATGATTTTCCATCCTCAGCCTCCCCAGCATCAGGGTCTCCTCGCTTCACTGACACCCCCAGTTGCCTTGTCTTCACTTGGTATTACTTCTGTTACAGGACCATTAGGAGAATGGCTTGTTGATTTGGTGAGGTTCCCTCCTCTCCATTTAATTAGATGACAAGCTCTAGATATTAATTACACTGAAGACCTTCCCATGGAGCCTGACATGCCATGGAGAACGTTGCCAAGGGGCTTGCATTGACTGGAGGGACAGGATGAACTCCTTTGGTTCCAAGTGGATGCAATTAACCCTACCCCCATTGGTTGAATGAGACCCGGGTGGACAGATTTTCATGAGAGGAATTGCCTCTTCTATGACCCATTAAAAGTTTTGTTCTTTCTTTTGAGCTTTTTTTTGGCTTTCCTTTTTACTTCTAGACAAAAGGGCAACAAGAAAGAAGAGATTTCTCCTTCTCAACAGTACTACAATACAGCTCCAATCACTGAGGACCAAGCAGAGAAACTTTTCCAATAACACTCTTGTCCTCATCAAGCATCCAAGTGGCTATGTCCAGCTCCATGGAGTGTGTACCATTCAGGCAAAAGTCAAATCAATAGATCAATCAAATATTTATGAAATACCTATTGTGTGCCAGAACTGTTCTAAGTATTGGGGATACAAGGGCAAAGAATGAAGTACTCCTTACAATGAGCTCACATTCTAATGGATGGGGAAGGGAGACAAGAATATATTATATAGCAAAAGGGGGCAGCTGGGTAACTCAGTGGCTTGAGAGTCAGGCCTAGAGATGGGAGGTCCTAGGTTCAAATCCGGCCTCAGATACTTCCCAGCTGTGTGACCCTGGGCAAGTCACTTGACCCCCATTGCCCACCCTTACCACTCTTCCACCAAGGCGCCAATACACAGAAGTTAAGGGTTTAAAAAAATGTAGTTTATGTATGTAAATATTCACAAAAACATACATATACATGTGTGTGGGTGTGAGTGTGTGGACATGGCAGCTAGGTGGCACAATGGATAGAGCACTGGACCTGGAGGAATGACATCCTGAATTCAAATTTGGCCTCAGATACTGTGTGACCTTGGGCAAGTCACTTAAACTGTTTGTCTCAGAGTCTTCATCTATAAAATAGGGCCTCTATCCCAGTATTATTATGAGAATCAGTTAGGAAAATATTTGTAAAACACTTAACACAGTACCTGGCACATAGTATACTCTATATAAATGCTAGTTATCAATACATAATGTATATTATATGTGTGTGTTTGTGTAGGAAGTAGTTAAATGCAAGGTAGTCTGGGAGGAACAGAACTAACACTTGGGAGGAAGGAAGGAATCAGAAAAGGCTTCCTTCAGAAGCTGGTGCCTAAGTTAGATATTGAAGGAAGAGAAGGATTCTATGAGGCAAAAGAAAGGGCAGAGAGTAAATTCTAGGCATAAGAAATGATCTGTGCAAAGGCACAAAGACAGTAGATGAAGTCCATCATGAACTTCTAATCTCATTAAGTAAACCAGAAGACCTGAGGGACCACCTAAATCAATCAGAGATTTTCCAAACTACTCTCCATATACTTGTAGGTCTACTTTTTGTTTCTTTGAGGACAGGAAAAAGATTGGTTTTGTCTTTGTATCCCCAGTAGCACTTGGCACAGAGTAAGAACTTAATATCTATTGATTGATGGTCCTGTTCATTATTGATGAATCTTCAGGGACCCACCCTGTCAGCTCATAGGAGACATTTGAGTACTAAATGAATGTTGGACAAATTCTAATTTGCCATTCAGTGAGAATAATTCTAAAGATAGTCAATAGAAGTTGATGCAAAATTAGGGAGTTGACTATTGAATTGAAATTAGAGAGTGACTATCAATTGGGGAATAGTTGAACAAATTAAGGTATAAGACTGTAATGGAATACTATTGGGTTATAAGAAATGTTGAATGGGATAGAATCAGAGAAACTTGGGAAGACTTGTATGAACTGATGCAGAGTAAAGCAAGCAGAAACAAGAAAAGAATTTATGCAATAACAACACTGTAAAGGCAATTTTTAAAGACTTAAGTACTCTTTGGTCAACTCATTGACCAGCCATGATTCCAGAGGATCAATAATGGAGAATACTTTCCACCTTCTGACAGAGGAGATGATGGACAACACAGAATGAAACTTTTTTACATGGACAATGAAGAAATTTGTTTTGCTTGACAATTAATATTTCTTAGAGGGGAGAGTTTTTCTTTTTTTTTAATGGGGAGAGAAGATCAATTCTGTTCATTGAAAAAAATTCACACAAAAAAAGAAGCCAACTCGAATCTTAAAGATAGCCCATGTGTCCTGAAGGCAGGTGAACTCAAGCAAAATAAAAAGCAGGTGTACACCACGTTATTACAGAATGCCAGACAGCCCACCATCATTTCAACTTCCATCCAAGTTCATATAAGTGTTAAATGTCATTCACGCTGGGGTTTTATGGACTTTACACCTAACGATTGCAGATGGCACTAAAAACAGGTCCATGGGTCTGCTATGGCTTAAGCAGGTCTCTTCTGTTACATGATTTCACAGGATATATTCAGAAAGGAGACAAACATTACAAATAAATCCATAGCCAAAGGAAAAAAATGTGTATTTGACTTGGAACCAAGAGAAGCAGTCAGGCAAAAATTATGAGTATTTGGGGGCAGTTTTTGGATTTCCACTTCACTATCAGTAGGGATTGGTTCTACTCCCAGATATTGATTAGGGCTTCCAGCCAACATGCAGAAAGATCCTGTATCCCAAGCCTAAGAAAAATAATTGAAAGGGAAGCAGGGCAGGTATGGATAGGGAATAATCTGTAGCACTGGATAGGACAGGCAAGTTGATGAGATCTCAGATTTATTTGATCATTTGAAAATTTGAGCATGTTCCAGGAAACAGATTTCTTAAATTAAAATTTTCTCATATTTTATTCCCTTTTTTCTACTTTAAAAGACCAGAAATAGTAGGTATGAAAAATCATTAGGAGTCAGACCAACAAGTGGAATAAGAAAAGTTTAAAAAGAAAAAGTCCCATGTGTTCGATGGAAATGTTGGGGAAAGAAGGGAAATGGCATGTACTCATCTTAATAATCTAATAAATAAGACACTAAGTTAGGACTTAAGTTTTGCTAGAGATAGGTAATAGGTCATAGATTGAAAGCTAGAAGGGACTCTACATGTCACACGGGATCAAAGCCCTCATTTTACAGATATAGAAACTAAGGCCCAAAAAAGAAAGAAAAGAAATAAGCAATTATTAAGCACCTGTTTTTATCTAGCCACTATGATTAGCACATTTACAAATATTTGTTCAACACATTGGGAAGAAGATGTTACTGGGATTCTCATTTAACAGTTGAGAAAACTAAGGCAGACAGAGTTAAAGTGACTTACCCATTGCCAGACCTAGCAAATTGTATGAGGCTGGATTTGAACTTGGATCTTTCTATTTCCTCTCTATCTACTGGACCACCTTGCTGCCTCTGTGAAATGACTCCTTCAAGTCACATAAAGAGTAAGTTGTGGGGGTTCCAGGTTAAGATGGCGGCAGATTAAGAAGCAGCTCTTAACCCTCTCCTGACCGAAACACACAAAACTCCTCAAGGGGACATAAAAACAAGCCCAGACCAACGGAGGAACCCCACAACAGGGCACAGCGTGGAAGGTACGTGGAATCGAGGCATCTCCATGGTATAAAGGGGTGAAACAGCTCTCACTAAATCACGGGCTGAGCAACCTCACCCCCCCACCCCCTCCACACACAACCCTTATATCTCCAAGGCCAGCTAGGAAGAGGTGGAGCAAGTTTGGGGCACCCATCGAGTCATTGGCGGCTCCAGGGCCTGTTCCTGAGAGCAGCAAGATTTGGGACCCCAGGAAGCTAGCGAACGCATGCGTGGGTGGGGGCAGACACAGCCACGAGCTAAAGCTCTGAAACCCTGAGTGGGGAACCAGTGCAGATGGGCATACGACTGTGGAAGCAGCTCCCTGAGACTTGTAAAGAAACCTCCAGCAGAGGATCAAGCAAGGAGGTCCACCAGGGGACTTGACCTTGGAAAAAACCAGACAGACCTCAGGAGCCAATAGACCTTGGACAGACCCTGAGCACAAGGATAAACCTGAGAAGCTGCTAGGCTAACGATGGCTACCCAGACTCAGGAAGTTTAGAAGAGAAAGATTAACAACAAGAAAAAGAAGTCTTTAACACTCAACAACTTTTACACAGAGAAAATCCAGACAACCAAGCAAACAGAGGAGGAGAACAAACAAGCATCCGGACCCTCCTCAAATAAGGAAAACTCCTCACAAGCTATGGAAGAGTTCAAAACTGAGATTTTGAGGAAAATGGAAGAGATCTGGCAAGAAAATAACAGTTTAAAAGGTAGAATCTTGCAATTGGAAAGTGAGGCTCAGAAACCAAATGAACAGATAAATAAATTGAACAACAGAAATGACCAGATTGAAAAGGAATACCAGAAGATTATAGCCAAAAACCAGAAGATTATAGCCGAAAACCGAAAGATTATAGCGAAAACCAATCCCTAAAGGCTAGAATTGAGCAATTGGAAGCTAATGATCTCTCAAGACAACAAGAACAAATAAAACAAAGTCAAAAGACTGAAAAAAATAGAAGGAAACATGAAATATCTCAATGAGAGAGTGACAGACCAAGAAAACCGGTCTAGAAGAGACAATTTGAGAATAATTGGTCTTCCAGAAAAACCAGAAATTAATAGAAACCTGGACTCCATACTAACAGAAATAATTCAGCAAAATTGCTCTGAAGTCCTACAACAAGAGGGCAATATAGACATTGAAAGGATTCATAGAACACCTGCGACATTCGATCCAGAAAAGAAAACACCCAGAAATATAATTGCCAAGTTCAAGAGTTTCCAAGCAAAAGAAAAAATCTTACAAGAAGCCAGAAAGAGACAATTCAAATATCAAGGAGCACCAATCAGGATCACACAGGATCTGGCAGCCTCCACGCTAAAAGATCGCAAGGCTTGGAATACGATATTCAGAAAGGCAAGAGAGCTGGGCCTGCAACCATGGATCAACTACCTATCAAAATTGACTATATATTTCCAGGGGAAAGTATGGGCATTCAACAAAATTGAAGAATTCCAGGTATTTGCACAGAAAAGACCAGGGCTAAATGGAAAGTTTGATATCCAACCACAAAAATCGAGAGAAACATGAAAAGGTAAATAAGATACAGAGGGGAAAGAAAGAAAACTTAAAATTTTTAAATTTGCCTTTTTAAGGGCCTCAGTGAGATCTAATTATCTGTATTCCTATGTAGAGAAATGTTATGTATAATTCTCTGTAGTGAACTCTATTCACTATTATAAT
>NC_058135.1:92130471-92158787 GCF_016433145.1 Gracilinanus agilis
TAGAGACAGGAGGTCCTAGGTTCAAATCTGGCCTCAGACACTTCCCAGCTGTGTGACCCTGGGCAAGTCACTTGACCCCCATTGCCTACCCTTACCACTCTTCCACCTATAAGTCAATACACAGAAGTTAAGGGTTTAAAAAAAAATAAAAAATTTTAAAAAAAGAGTAAGTTGCAAGGCTAAGATTTGTTTTTGTTTCAGTTTTTCAGTTTTTTGAATTTGACAAACTGAACAGGTATTTGTATATACATTACACAGTAGAACAAGATTGTGCATGAACTGGCAAGTCTTTATTATATCTAGTTTGTCCTTCTTTTCAAGTATATAACATCAATATGTAACTTTCATACATATTGTCTTGTCTGTCCTTTCTGTTCTGTTCCCTCCATTTAAAAAAAATGTCTCAGTGACCCTCTTTTCTTTGTTTTTTGCAATCCTATCCCCATTTCTCCTTGAGTCCACCTACATTGGAAAAAAAAAAGAAAAAAGAAACCCTTCCTTATAACAAATACATATATATGTAGTCAAGCAAAACAAATTTCCACATTGACTATGTCCAAAAATGCAAATTTCATTCTACATTTCAAGCCCATAACCTCTCTGTTAAGACTTGGGTAGCCTATTTCATCATTAGTCCTCTGGAATTCTGGATGGTATTAAAACTTGAGATTTTAAATAGACACAATAACTCTAAACCTAGCACTCTTGGAGGCAGCTAAGTAACTCAGCAGATTGAGAATCAGATCTAGAGAGGAGAGGCCCCAGGTTCAAATCTTCCCTCAGATACTTCCTCTCTGTGTGTGTGACCCTGGACAAATCACTTAATCCCCATTGCCTAGCCCTTTCCACTCTTCTACCTTAGAAGCAATACACAACATTGATTTTAAGATATAAGGTAAGGTTTTAAAATAAATCAAAACATTTTATTTTTTTAATTTTAAAATTTTATTTAATTAATTATTTTAGAGCATTTTTCTATGGTTATAGGATTCATGTTCTATTTCCCCCCCCAACCCGCCACCATAGCTGACAATTCCACTGGGTTTTACATGTGTCATTGATCAAGATCTATTTCCATATTATTGATATTTGCGCTAGGGTGCTCATTTTGGTTCACTATCCCTAATTATATCCCCATCCTCCCATGTGATCAGGCAGTTGTTTTTCTTCTGTGTTTCTATTCCCACCATTCTTCCTCTGAATGTGGATAGCATTCTTTCTCATAGGTCCTTCCAAGTTGTCCTGAGTCATTGCATTGTTGCTAGTAGAGAAGTCCATTACATTCATAAATCAAAACACTTTAAAAATAAAAGTAGAATTTTAAAAATGCAAATATCAGTGTTTTCTACCATAAAATGTATGGGCAAGATAGAAATTTTAAAATTCAACTGCTCTGCAATATACCTAATCTAATCTAATCTAATGCAATACAAATAGGAATTTAATGATTTTAGAAAAGTTGTTTAAAGTCATTTTACTCTGTTTTTCTTAATGTAAAAGAGAAATAATACTGAGGAGTTTGTTTTATGTTTCTGCTCTATATGTAGAAATCATAAAAAATATTTATAGAAATTAACTGAAGCCAAATATGTATCAGTATTTTTATTGCTTATAAGGTACATAAATGGTAATTATAAATATTTAGGCAATTGTACTTATTAGACCATCGTATTGATACAATATCACTTAGTAATAGCTGACTATATGCCAGAAAATTAATTAAGTGTCGAGGATTTAAAAAAAGAAGAAAACAAGAATAGCCCCTCTCCTCAAGAAACTTACATTCTAATAAGGGAAACATGTAAGCGTTTTGTGGCTAGAAGGACGTTTATTTTAATATAACCAAAAGTCCATTTATAGTTGTCTGAAGAAAAGTACTCCTAGTCAGTCCTTAGATCATAAATAAATTGTAATGCAATGTATAGTCATTCAGATGAATGAACAGCTAATGACAGTGCTCCATGGCCTGGTTTCACTCTCAAGTTTATGAAAAGTCAGCATTTTTCAACATCCGAAAAAGTGTCTTTACATTGGTTATATTTCCCAAGAGAAGGCTATTATTTAGAGGTATATAAGTCATTCCACCCTCAAAACAAAGTCACAAAATCTTATGAAGTATCTGAAGAAAATGCAGTGGTATCACCTGGTAGCATCCTATCTCACTATTCCAATGAAAAGGAATCTCTGCTCTCTAATATTAGCTCCAACTCTAAAATTATAACCCAAATATATTCCATTGCTTCAAATAAGTGATTTTTGCTTCCTTTAACCAAGACTATTTTGATAGCTGAAAGGATTCAATTTTACTGAATATGTATGAATGATACATCCTCCCCCCATTACAGGGACAACACGCATAAACCCCTTTGCTCAGCTGTAATTTTAAAAATTGATTATACCAGGTTACCCATTAAATATGTTTGTTTTTCCCTTTAAAAAATAAAATAAAACAAAAATAAAAATAAACCTCACACTCTTTCCACTGCACTGTGGAGGATTCCCTATAAATATCAGCATATTCCAAAGAAAGAGCATAGGTGTCATGCAAAAGTAATAAAAATGAGTATTAATGATAATGAGGATAGCTTAGCAGACCCACTTCTTTTTCTCTCCGAATCTCTAAGAAAACCTATTTTTCTCTCCTAACAAAATAGTAATTTTCCATCTGGCACATTAAAACATACAGATCATTCTCAAGATATTTGAGAAATTGATATAAACTTATTAAGAACAAGAGCCATTACTTCTCTACAAGCAGCAATGTAAGGATCCAGAGCAAGGCTGAAAGACTTATGAGAAAGAAAAGCAGCCACGTTCAAAGGAAGAACTGTGGGAGGAAAAACACAGAGGAAAAACAACTGCTTGAACACATGGGCTGATGGGGATATTATTGGGGATGAAGACACTAAACGATAACTCTAGTCCAACTATCAATAATATGGAATTAGGTCTTAATCAATGATACATGTAAAACCCAGTGCAATTGTGCATCAGCTACCGAGGTGGGGGGTGGGGAAAGGGAGGAGAGAAAGAACATGAAACATGTAACTATGGGAAAATATTCAAAATTTACAAAATTAAAATCAATTTTTAAATTTTTTTTTAATTTTAAAAATTAAGAAAAAGAACAAGAGCCATTGACAAATAGACACATGTAAAGAAATAGGAAGGTGGCAATTTAGGGGTTGGGGAAAAACTCAAACTAACAATAACCAGGTGAAAGTATGTTCCAAATGACTCTTGATCATGGAAATATACTTTAAAACAACTCTAATATTTCACTTCACAACCACCAGATAAGCAAAAATGACAAAAAGAGAAAATGGTAGATAATAGGGTGATGAATTGTCGGTTGAGCTATAAAATGGTCCAACTGTCCTGGAAAACTATTTGTAATTATATAATATAACCTGATAAGACCCAAGGGATGCCCTTCACCCACAAAAGATTCTGGCTCTGGATTCAAGTGGACTTGGATTCAATCATGGGAGAGCCTGACACTTAAAAAGAGGGACTCAAGATGTTGTTGTTGCTAGTTTTTTCATACTCTTTAGCTTGTGTCTCATCCCATAGTAGAATTCCAAGGAAAATCTCTTAAATAAATTTTGGATTGACCTATATCCTGGATCTCCCAAAAAGGGATTAATAGGGGACAGCTGAGTAGTTCACTAGAAAGAGGCAGACTCAGACTTGAGAGGTCCTGGGTTCAAATCTGACCTCTGACACTTCCTACCTAAATGACCATGGACAAGTCACTTAAACTCAATTCCCTATTTCTTACCATTCTTCTGACTTGAAACCAATACTTAGTATAAATTCTAAAATAGAAGGTAAAGGTCTAAAAAAGGTGGGGGGAGGAATTACAAGGTCTTTTCTGGAAAGGAATTCAATATACAAAATTGCTGTTATGGGAAAGCTATTTTTTTCCTTAACCACATAAGAAATACTTTAAACTCAAAAAGATATGAACTGGCAAATATTTAATGCATAAAAAAGTAATCCATCACTCCTATTATACTTTTCTGGGAGATAGGAAAGATACCCAGGAGACTTGTAGAAGTGTTGAAAATATTTCACTTGCACCTCAGTCTGCGCCGTGTGAGTAAAAACTCAAGGTCCAGGTCTTGTTGCCAGTCATAGCATGATTCATCTTCCTTAAGGTAGTCCCGTCCTTTGAGAAGGCTGTAATTTCAAGAACCCCCTCCCACTAAACAAAAGGCACTCAATTCAAGGACTCTGGGTCTCTTGAATGTCCTAAGGCTGGAAACATCCATCTTTCAGGATCATTATTCAGTGACCTGTGCTCAGGAAAAGAAATATAACACAGAAAAAGCAGCCAGCGGCCAGGGACTTGAGGTTCAGTCTCAGACTCATGTTCTCACTGCCACATACTTGGAGTAGCTATTGCTATGGTTGGGGAGCGGGAAAAGGAAAATACTCTCACCCAACTGGGAAATCTAAGGGCAAGCCGACAGAGTCTCAAGTGAGATGTTCAAAATTGAGAGAGACAGAGACAGACAGAGACAGAGAGGAAGAGATGTTGTCTTCTTTTACAGCCTACTGGAGTGGGCAGCTCTTGTTGATTTAGTCACTAGGTGTTTGGGAATAATAGCCTCCCCAGCCCCCCTAAGAAAGACCAAGTGAATAATCAGGAACTACTAGTCATGAATGTCCTTTAGCAACAAGTCAGACCACATAAAACTCACTAGAAGGAGCAGAGTATAGGCCTTTTCTCCCACATACTCCTTGAACCAAACCTTCTGTTCCATAAAAATGTCATGAAACCATATATACCTTTTGATATAATGTTACCACTAGTCATCATTTACCCAAAGAAAAAAAATCAGTATTAGATGGAAAAGTCCTATGTATTAAAATATTTATAAAACATATTATTTCTAATAGGTCCAAGCCCAGTCCTGAACTTGAGAAAGACTGTAATGGGGAGGGATAGAGAAGTAAAGACCCTGCTCTAACTTGACTCCCTGGTACCAATTGCTTTCATCACTCAACCTGGGCACTGGCTCTTCACAGGAACTGTGTTCAACTTCCTTGATTTATTTATAGAGGTGACAGACTCTGGGCATGCAACACTGAACATATTTTTTTTTGTTTTCCCAAAGTTCTTTTTCCTAAATTCTTCCTCTCAAACTCTTTCCAACTTCTGGAACATGTAAACCAGGATACTCTTGGAAAGTAATTCATCCCTACCTATCCTCTCCAATGCTGACTACTCATTTCATATCCCTACTCACTCACTCACTCACTCACTCTACTCTCTACTGCCATTTCCCCAAGGACATGTCTTCTGTTGAGATTCACTGTTTCTATCATAGTCTCCCTATTCTTATTTGTGGCTGTCATCTACCACTTCTAGGTAACTGTCCCTCCTTTCTCAAGGAATTCAATTTTGGCTCACAGTCTTTCTTCCATTTCGAACCTTCAAACTCTACTTGAGGATTTGACATTCCTTCAAACACCCTCATCTCCCTCTTAAGGAATTATTATTTTTTCTTTCCTTGTTAAATAAATGGGTATGTTTAAGATCCACAGCATGCTGATTACCAATTGGGTCAACTCCAGTTATAAAAACAAATCGGATATAAAAACTTTGCCTGGCATCTAATAGAAATGTAAACTCTTCCAGCCTGATGGGAAGAACTTATACACTAAATAATAAACTTCCTTTTAGGAGCATGAACTTCTCATTTTTTCTCTAAATTCTTAAAACCCGGGTAGAAACTAGATTCCCATCCTATGTTATTACTCAATGGGAGAAGGTCCCACACCAAGTTCCCTGTGATAAATAGGTTGTGGGGAGTTGTACAAAGTGCCTACCAATGATCTTGGACATCTCATACTCAATTCATCGGATATCTAAGAATGTATGCTTGCTGAAGTAACCCTGTAATGACTTCTCTGTCTCTTTGTCAGATATATTCCATTTTTAATCACCACTCCTACACAGTCTGGTGTCAGGAGGTTACTTCTGTATTTCAACATCTCCATCAGACTATGTAGAGCTACTCAGCTCAACAGCTGATCAAAATCTCCCACCACTTTCTCAGACACACCTCCTGTTCTCTCCTTCACATCCATCTTCACATTCCTGAATGGCTTTGTTCCCTTATATGAAGTTATAGTTATATCTCTGATTAACCCTCTCATTACCTATTCTCTGCACCAACAGAAACCATGAGAACAAAGTCACTCCAAACACAGCTTAGGATTGTAAGGAAAAGTGGCAAATCCCACAAAGGTCCAGAGGTTGGGTTTAATTTGGAAACATACCTACAAAGTTCAATTGCTTATCCAAATCTTATCCAAACTTGGCGATCTCATGAGAGTGGCCCTGAGATGTGATGACAGGAAGGAATTAAGGCTCTGCCAGGCACCAGTGAAAACCAGCTGTACCTAATTGCTTCTATGGCAAAAGCGAAGAGTGTGAGAAGAGACTTCGGGAGGATAGTATCAGGGCACCTCGCCCCTAGCATTTCAGAAGCCTCAGAGAAGTTGCACATGATAGGTTCCAGGATGGAAATTTCCCAGGGTACTTATGGGACAGATCTCTTGAACTGTAAGAGATCATCTCTTCCCCAGCAAAATAATTATAGCAACATATTTGAAGCAGTAAAAAACTGGAAACAAAGTAGGTGCCCATCACTGAGGAAATGGGTTAGCAAATTTGAAAGTGGCATAATGTTGTTGACCTATTTAAAAAAACACAAATACGAAGAATTTAGAGAAGCTTGGTAGAAAAGTTGTGAACTGACACAAAGTATAGTAAGCGAGACCAAGAAAACAATATATGTGATGATTATAACAACTTAAATGGAAAGAACAAAAAAAAGTCAAAATCAAATATTACATAATTATAATGACCACACTTGGTCCTGAAGAAGACATATGAAAATTCATCTTCCTCCCTTTCTTTGAAGAAAAAGGAGACCTATAGACATGGAATATTCCTTAAATTGTTGGCTTTGGTTTCTGTGATAGTTTTGTTGAACTGCTTTCTTTTCTTCTTTCTTTTTAATTCTTTGTTTTAAGGGATGGTTCCCTATATAAGGAAGAGAGGACTTATTTCTACTCTAGCATGATAACTGCAGAGAATCTGTTTTCCCTAACTCCAACCTTTCCCATCTCCAATCCAATTCTCACAGAGCTGCCAAAAATAATCTTCATAAAACATAGGTCTAACCACATCCCTGCCCTGATTGAAAAATGCACATACCTACCCCAGCAAAACTCTAAAATTCACGCCATGTTGAACAAAGAAATCCCATGACTTGTTTCACCCCAGAACTGAACCCCCCCCAAAAAAAATAAACCAGAGTCCTTTAGGCAAAGAGCAAGGACTGTGCAGTGGAAGGTACAGTGGAGCATTGCCAGAAATGGACCAGGAACATGTGTAGTTAGTATTGGTCTCTATTCAAAGAAAGCAGAAAAACTCTGACATTGGGCACTTTGGAAACATTAGTGTTTCCAAATATTTATAGCCACACTTTTTGTTGTAGCAAAAAACTGGAAAACGAGGATATGCCCTTCAATAGGGGAATGGCTGAACAAATTGTGGTATATGCTGGTGATGGAATACTATTGTGCTCAAAGGAATAATAAACTGGAGGAATTCCATGTGAACTGGAAAGACCTCCAGGAACAGATGCAGAGTGAAAGGAGCAGAACCAGGAAAACATTGTACACAGAGACTGATACACTATGGTAAAAGCAAATGTAATGGACTTCTGTACTAGCAGCAATGCAATGACCCAGGACAATTCTGAGGGATTTATGGAAAAGAACAATACCCACATTCAGAGGAGCAACTACAGGAGTGGAAACAGAAGAAAAACAACTGCTTGAACGCATGGTTGATGCAGACATGATTGGGGATGTAGTCTTGAAACGACCACATCAATGTGACTATCAATAATATGGAAATAGGTCTTGATAGATCACACATGTTAAAACCAGTGGAAATGTGCATTGGTTGGGGGGAGGGGTTGGGGGGGTTAAGGAGAAAGTAAGAACATGAATCATGTAACCATGGAAAATTTTTCTAAAAAACTAAAAAGAAAAAAAAAAAGAAACACTAGTGAATGGCACAGGCAGAAATCAACTATAGGGAAGTCCTTAATACTTTCTGAAATGCCAGAGAAGACCCTAAATATTCAGTGCTCTGAGTTTCAAAGATTCAGGCCAGGTAAACATTTTTTCTCTATTATATTAAGTCTAGACAATCAACAAAACAATAAATCAAGCTCTTATTTGTAAGCTCTCCAGAACCAACTGATTCCTGTCACCCTTGATCAAGGCGGTCAAACTCTGAGAAATGGAGGTCAGTGCATTTATCCAGGCAATACTGACCAAGACTAACTACCCTACTCAAAAGTATAGCAAAGAGAAGAGTCTAATCCCAGGGAGCTACACAGATCTGAGAAACTCTGTGTATTCTGACAGAGATGACAAAATACAAAAGTAACCTCCTGACAACAGAACTATGGTGGGTTATTGATTTAAAATGGAGTGTATCTAACAAAAAAGGCAAAGAAGTAATTACAGGGTTACATCAGCAATTCAAAAACAAAAGTTGGAGACGAGATACTGCCCACCCCCATTTTCAAAAAAAGGAGTGTATAACTCTCTAACAACTGTATGTAGAAACTCAGCATAAAAAAATTAATTTCCCACAAAAAAACACATAAAATCCATACCTAGCTGGGTTCTGGGTAAGAAAAATCAATTTATCGATTAGGCTAGAAATAACCAATAAATCATCCATGATCTCTCTCAGTGATAAGACACAATTCAGTGATTCCCAAAGTGGATGCTACCGCCCCCTAGTGGGTGCTGCAGCGATCCAGGAGAACTATGATGACCACAGGTGCATTTATCTTTCCTATTAATTGCTATTAAAAATTTTTTTAAATTAATTTCCAGGGGGCTAAGTAATATTTTTTCTGGAAAGGAGGCGGTAGGCCAAAAAAGTCTGGGAACCACTGATCTAGAGTCTTGAATTATTTAAATACATTCTGAAAGCTCATTATTCAGCCTTCCTATAAATAACCCAAGACATTTGTAGGATACCCAATGAGGAGGTAAACTAATATTTTCCAGTCCCTCTCTGATTCTCATGATGATGAAAGTCACATCAATCACAGGATTCTGATATCCTTAGTGATCTTGATGAGGAAATCAAGTCTGGATAAGTTCAACTTCCATCATTCCTCCTAATGGAGGAAACCGAGGACATAACACATCACCCCTGGACATGTGTGGCCAAAACTAGTTTTGCTTGCAAGGATGGAACTTCCATTCTCAATCAAAATTATTCCAATTTTCAAAGATGCTCTAAGGAAATGATGGTGAACCTTTAGGTGGGGGGTGAGGTCCTCAGATGCATGTAGAGGGAGGGGAGCAACCCAATCCCACATCCCTCTGGCTTTCTAGTAACAAACTCTAGAGAACTCTGTGTTGAAGTGACAGCAGGCATGCCCACAAAGAGAACTTTATGTGCCCCCTTTGGCATGCATGCCATAAGTTCACCACCATAGCTCTAAGGCAAGAAATATAAGGTCATTCCTATGTATTTCAGGACAAAGGAATGAGGGAAAATCTTGAACATATACAGAGAAACACACAAAATCAAATAATATATTATTAAGAATAAATCTTCTCGTAAGTAAGAATGTTTTTAAAAAATTAAAGAGCTCTAGAGGAAAAACTTGGGAGAGTAGACAGTTTAGGAGATATAGTAGTAAATCTTATTCAAGTAGTTGTCTCTCCAAAAACTATTAGAAAAAAACAGAAATCAATAATTCCACTAAATAGAAAGAAATATTAAAACAAAATAAAAAGCCTGAAATAATAGAAGAAAATATAATATATCTAATATGTAAAGGCAAATTATCTGGAAGACAGATCAAAGAGAGATAATTTAAGAATCATTGAAGTTCTTGAAAAACATGATTAGGAAAACAAAAAGCCTAGACACTATATTTCCAAAAATCATACATGAACACTGCCCAGATCTATTAGAATCAGAGAATAAGGGGCAGCTGGGTAGCTCAGTGGATTGAGAGTCAGGCCTAGAGATGGGAGGTCCTAGATTCAAATCCGGCCTCAGACACTTCCCAGCTGTATGACCCTGGGCAAGTCACTTGACCCCCATTGCCCACCCTTACCACTCTTCCACCTATGAGCCAATACCCATAAGTTAAGGGTTAAAAAAAAGAATCAGAGGATAAACAGAAAATAGAAAGAATCCCCTAACAGATTGTAAGTTTCTTCAGAGAAAAGACTGATTTTTACTTTTCTTTGAATTACCAACCTTAGCAGAGCACCTGGAACATAATGTATGTTTCATGACTTGATTTGACTTGAATCTATTGATCACCCCCTGAAAAAAGTAAAAATAAAAAGGCCCAAGAATGTCTAAATCCAAATCCAAAATCCAAAAAACTCCAATATTAAAGAAATAACACTGCAAGTCACTACACCATGATGTAATTTAACACAATAATAATTTCTCATGGGAAGACACTAACAAAACCAATGAGGCTTGTTTGTTACAAGAGTGTGCTTTTATTTGGGAAAATGATGTTGTTGGGAAAAGTAAGAATTATTTGGAAGGATAGAAAAGAAGGAAAAGTACAGCAACAGACCATTTTTAAAATGCTTATATTCTAAGTATCAGTTACAGGGCAGAAGGGCACTAAGGGCTAGGCAATTGCCCAGATTCACAATAAGTATCTAAGATCAGATTTGAACCCAGGGACTCTGATCTCTAAGCCTTGCTGTCTCTCCACTGAGTCATCCAGCTGCCCTTCATTGGAACATTTTTTAAATGCACAGAAGAGAGCAAAAGGAAGTTTAGAAGGGATCACAGACAAAAGGGGCTTTATTAGTACCGCCATGTTAAATTTTACTTATATTGGAAGTGGAGCCAGGCAACTAAATGGTACAATGGATAGAATGCCAAGGCTGGACTCAGAAAGATTCAATTTCCTGAGTCTTCAGACACTTCCTAACTGTGGAACCCTGGGCAAATCACTTAATCCTGTTTGCCTCAGTTTCATCATCTAAAATATGAACTGAAAAAGAAAACGGCAATCCTTTCCAGTATCTCTGCCCAAAAAATACCCTAAATGGTGTCACAAAGAGTTGGATACAGTTGAAATGATTGAATGGCAAAAGAGCCAAAATGGTGGAGTTGTAGGAAGAAATAAAGCCTACACACACACACACACACACACACACACACACACACACACACACACACACACCTCCTCCAAAAAGATATAAAAAATGCACCAGACCAAATCCTGATGCAGCCCAAGCATAGGAAGATAGACAGAGAGGTCTATGGACATTAGGGTCTGACCAGAAGTCTGCCCACCTGGTACACTCCGGGATAGGGAGAGGCAGTAGACAAGAGCAATAGGTGATACACAGGAAAAGGAAATGGCAAGTCACTCCAAAAGCTTTGCCAAGGAAGCCTCATGGACAGTATGGTTGATTTATGGGATCACAAGGAGTCAGACATGACTGAAGAAATAAACAACAGATTAAGAAAAGGATTAGTCCTAAGGAAAGCAAATTCTTAATAAAGGTGTACAGAAATAGTTTTAGCTGTTTTTGAGGTAGCAAAGAATTGAAATCTTACTATTGTGCTAAAAGAAATAATGATATGGAGGAATTCCATGTGAACTGGAATGATGTCCAGGAATTGATGCAGAGTGAAAGGAGCAGAACCTGGAGAACATTGTACTCAGAGATGGATACACTGTGGTACAATCGAATGTAATGAACTTCTCTACAAGCAGCAATGATCTAAGACAATTCTGAAGGATTTATGAGAAAAAAACACTAACCACATCCAGAGAAAGAACTGTGGGAGTAGAAACACAGAAGAAAAGCAACTGCTTGAACATATGGGATGATGAGGATATGATTTGGGATGTAGACTCTAAACAACCATCCCAGTGCAACTATCAATAATATGGAAAAAGGTCTTGATCAATGATACATGTAAAACCCAGTGGAATTGTGCATTGGCTACAGGGGTGGGGGGAGAATAGGGAAAGGGAAAGAACATGAATCATGGAACCATGGGAAAATATTTTAAATCAGTTAATTAAATAAAAATTTTCAAATAAAAAAATCTGAGGGGCTGCCCATCAAATGGAGAGCTATTGTGCTGCAAGAAATTATGAAAAGCATGGTTTCAGAGAACCCTTAGGAATCTTGTAAGAAGTAATACAGGACCAGAAGAATACATTTCTATAGTGGCAAAATTATAGAGACGAACAACTTTGAAAGACTTTGGAACTCTGAACAGCATGATAACCAGGCTCTGGAGAGCTAATGATGAAACATGCTATCCACTTCCTAGTAGAGAAGTCAAAGACTTGGGGTAGGGAATATAGATGTAAAATGAGGCATATATATCTACATACATACATACATGCATACATATGTATTATTTTAGGTATGGCCAATATAGAATTTTTTTTGCTTGGTTATGCATATTTGTATCTGGGGTCTTGTTTTTTTCTTTCATTCTCAATTTTAAAGGAATAGAAAGAAAAGAGGGTATATTTTTCTGGTAGAAAAAAATTAAAATTCATTTTTTAATTTATATTTTAAAAACCAATCTATATGTAGCAGTTTTACATTTTCATATTTAATCCTCCTTTCTGTCATTTGTATATGGAAATAGTCATGTTTTCTGATGACTCAAGTTCCTTATTCTCAAAATTAGTTTAAAAAGAAAAAAAAAACCAACCGGATGTGGAGCTCAAATCCCAGATCTGCCTGTACCATCCCTTCCTCCTCTCTTTTCAGAGGTAGGAAAGTCTTTGGGCATGGAATTATACTGCCAAACTAAACTGATGTCTTTAGGTTTTTTCTTAAACTGCTTTTTTTTCCCTTTTTTTTTGTTCTGTTTCAAGGGGCGATGCACTGAGGAGAGGGGAGATAGCTATATTTGGAAATGGAGGCAATTTAGAATCAAAAGATATTAATAACTTTTTAACAGCTGTGTGACCTGAGATAAGTAGTTTAACATCAACAAGACTCAATTTCCTCATCTAGTAAGTGACAATTATCTAGTGCATACTACTTCCCTTGCAAGGTTGTCATGAGAAGAGAACTTTGTATACATTCAAGTGCTAAATAGTTGTGGTTATAGTTATTATAAGTCACAAATGAATTACTTATCTTCGTTGGTGGAAGAGGTGTACATGATGGAAGTTCCTCCACTCCAATGAAATCACAGGTCCCTAATGTCCCACTGCATGAAGTAAGTCCCCTATAAGCCTAGAAGAATGAGTCCTCCTCCTGAAGGATCCATTTGACTCTCATAAAGTAGTTCATTCTCTCTCTGGTTCTCATTGACTCTCATTCCATTTCCCAGAAATTCAGGCTCTCTATAGGAAAGCATCTATCTTCAAAGGCACATGGAGTCTACCAAAGTGACCAGAGATCTGAAAAGATAATATTAATTCTATTCATTCTATGAACTAACTTTTTCCATTTAGCTAAATAAGCTCTCTTCCTCCTTCTCTATGTTTATCTTCCTCTTGTGTTTCCCCCTTTTTTTCAATTTCTCTACCTCTTGTTCTTCCATTCCTTTTACCCTCAACTTTGGCGATCAGACAAAGCACTTATCAGAGTTCCCTCTCCCATTCCCTCCCTGCCCTCCCCATCCTTCCTGACCAGCTGATTCCTGGGAGGAATCCGATAACTTATCAATATGCTTAGGTTGCTCCATAGGAATATTTGCCAACCTAGGAAACAGTCTCTCTTTGAAGGATGGCAGATCAGAATTTGTGACTCCATCAGAGAGGCCAGATTTGTTTTTTGTTTTCTTCTTGTTCACAAGTAAATCCAAGTCATTTTCCATTAAATAGACACAGCTTCAGTATTTCCTGTTTTCAAGGAAACAGATTCACTAACAAGTTAACAAGACCTATATAGATAAGTCTCTTCTCACTTGTCCTATTTCATCTCTGTATTTTTATGAATCCTCCCAACTCAGTCCTCATGCATCTAAATTGTTCTCATTTGAACAACCCAGATATCTAAAGCTCTTCTGTATTAAATTTCCTTCTATGTGAAAATGAACTTTTATTTTATTTTATTAATGCCTAAATTCATATTAAATTAATTTCTAAAATAAAGATTTTGAAATCCTCAAATCCTAGTGCATCTATTCTTTTAGGTGCATTCTAGAGGATTCTGCCCACATTATTAATTAGTAAACTTGAAATTCTGATCCAGTAACAAAGAAAAATATCAAAATCAAAACCACAGAATTCAAGAACTCTTAGTTAATCATTTTTGAAACTTTTTCATATTCTAAATGGCACAAAAGATAGAGCCCTGAACTGAGAGTCAAGAAAACCTGAGTTTGAATCCTACTTCAGACACTTACTAGCTGAGTGAACTTGGGTAAATCACTTAAACACTCATAATCTTAGTTTCCTCATCTGTTAAGTGGGGATAATAATAGGATCTGCTTCACCAGGCAGTTGTAAGAATCGAGTTAACATTTTTAAATCACTTTGCAATGCTACATAAATGTGTTATTATATTGTGCTATTTTTAACATATCATATCATACAAATTATATTATTATAAAGCTACGATTAACTCCCCAAAATTTGCTAACCAAAAAAGTGGAGGGGGATCAAAAATGCAATAGTTGCATAGTTTGCAACAAAAAGAAAAGAAATCATTTCTGAGAATTTCCTCAGAAGATGCTTTGCATGTTCTTTCTCATCTAGGTGCAGCAGTGGATAGAGGGAGAAAATGGGAATCAGAAAAATCTGAGTTTGAATCCAACCTCAGACACTTGCTAGCTGGGCAAATCATTTTTTAAATCTCTTTGCCTTAGTTTCCCCATTTGCAAAATAGGGATAATAATTGCACCTAACACCCAGGATTATTGTGAGACTTGAGATAATAATTGTGAAGCACTTGGAAGTGCTACATTAATGTTAAATAATATTACTTAATAATATTTAATTTATAATTATATAATTATAAATACATATTCATATAATTTTATATAAATAAATAAATGGTGGTGATAATGATAACAAAATTTAATAAATATTATTACTGTCTTAAAGTTTTGCCAGTTTGCTATTGGGGAAGGCTGAGACATTGGGGAGTTCTGAGCTGCAGTGGAGTCATCACTAAGTTAGATATTGATATGATGAGACCCTGATAGAGGCAGGGCACTAGCATGTAGAAGGCATTTTGAACTTGTCCAGGTCAGAAACAGAGCTGAAGTTCCCAGTGTCAATCAGTAGTGACATGAAGTTTCTGAGTGGGTGCTGTCCTTCTAACAAAGGCAAAATAAGGGGGAGGAAGGAAGGAAGGAAGGAAGGAAGGAAGGAAGGAAGGAAGGAAGGAAGGAAGGAAGGAAGGAAGAAAGGAAGGAAGGAAAGAAGGAAGGAAGNGGCTGGATTTGAACTCAGAACTTCTTGATGATGATGATGATGATGATGATGATGATGATGATGCCCAGGAAAGTTAAATGACTTGCCCCAAATTGCACAGGTTAAGAAGGGTCAGATATGGGATTTGAACCCAGGTCCTCTCACTCCAAAAGCAGTACTCTCTTCACAGTTTCATTTCACTTCATATTAAGTCCTACTCAGGAGCATCATCCTAGGACAAGAGTAGCTTCTTAAAGACTATGCAAGTAGAGCACAAGGTAGTAATAATTATGTAATATTAGATAGATAATAAATTATATAATAATAGATTTTTAAATTACACAATATTATATAGATAATAAATTATATAATATTGATTTTAAATGTATACAATATTAGATAGATAATAAATTATATAATATTAAATACATAATGCTATCCAACATGTGTGATTTTTTGCAAGGTACAAAAAAATTATACCTATTATATGTAGATATAGAAAAAATTAGATAAGCTATAGATATTAGGTATAGATATAGATATTTGTTGTTCAGTCCTGTCTGAGTATTGGTGACCCCATTTGGGCTTTTCTTAACAAAGATTCTGGAGTGGTTGGTCATTTCCTTCCCTAGATCACTGTAGAGATGGGGAAACTGAAGTCAATAGAGTCAAATGGGGGGGGAGGGGGTAAGCTAGGCAGCTCAGTGGATTGAGAGCCAGGCCTAAAGATGGGAGGTCCTAGGTTCAAATCTGACCTCAGACATTTCCTAGCTGTGTGACCCTGGTCAAGTCACTTAACCCCCATTGCCTAGCCCTTACCACTCTTCTGCCTTGGAGCCAATACATAGTATTGACTCCAAGATGGAAGGTAAGGGTTTAAAAAAAATAAAGTCAAATGACTTGTCCAGGGTCACACAGCTAGTACGTGTCTGAGGTCAAATTTGAACTCAAGTCTTCTTGACTCCAGGTCAGATGCTCTATCTCCTGTTCTACCTAGCTGCCCAGATATAGGCAGTGTAAATAGAAAGTATGCAGTTGGGGAATGTGGGAGGTAGAGGAGGCGAAGGGACCTCTTGCCAAGGTTCTAAGATTGAAAAGAATCCAGGGAAGCCAGGAGGCACAGATGAGGAGGGAGAGCAGTCCAGGAAAGGAGGAATGCTGCCAGTGAAAAGGCAGCATCAGAAAATAGAAGGTAAGACAAGCTACAAGGAGCCTTGGCATTCTCAGTTAACTATCTACCCAGCTCTGTGCCACTACAGAAAGTAGGAGCTGGAATTAATGAATGGAGGGACTTGTCAGGACTGAGGCAACAGCAAATCTCCTGATGGATAAGTAGGAAAGACATCAGTCCTATGCTAAGCATCAAGATTTGTTAAGCATTTAGTGAATCATCCAGTGTTGGTTTTAATTTTTTAAAACCACAATTTACATAGTCTCTGTTTATAGTAGAAAACAGTGTAAGTGATGGAACTCATCTTTTGGACTTAATCCAGGAGAAAACCACACAAAATTAGCTTAGTTTCGTCCTCAAAGGGAGTAGCCGGAAGAGTACGAGGCACTTAATTCTGCTAGCATCCTCCCGACTAGAGCTGCCCACCAACCCATGTCAGATCAGCCTGGTCAGTATTTGACCAACACAGAAGCCTGACTGCTGTGTCATATTAGAGGCAGCCTTTTGGAGTTTTGATTCTGGTAACCCTACTCCTGACATATAGCGATTAGCCCCTGAGCAGAATTTCTTCCACCTATTTTCTCCCTTGACCTCATAGCCCACAATTCTTTGCTATCATTTTAGAGACACTTCAAAGGATTTCAGAAAGAAGTAGTGAACTTTTGGGTTTATATCCTTCTTTATTACCTTCCTCCTGGCAGAAAAACAGAAAAACAAAACCAAAAAAAAAAATCTTTATTTCTCTCATCGTTCTCCACTTTCATCTGACCCCTTCCCTGCTGCTGAGAGAAAATTTGACTTCTATTTGCTGCCTTCTTCTTGGCTTCCCGCCAGTGTTTTCTAGGTTTTCAATTTCAATTATTGATGATGAAATCCAAAATAGTTTAGGTAAATAAGGCCAAAGGTCTCATGACACAAATATTTGAGATGTTCTTGATTTTGCAATGTCGAGCTTTAAAGGAACATACAAAGAGACTGGACTTGTGATTTCATTGAAATCGGGAATGCCTAGTTGAGGAAATTCCCTTTACCAAAGCAGGTTGGCACTTCTCTAGAACCAAAAGTCTTGGACTGTTGTGCACTAAGAGGTTAAGAAATTTGCACAGGATCCCACAGAAGAGGGACTTGAACCCAAGTCTTCCTCGCTCCAAAGCCAGCTTTCTACCTGTTATGGCACTCACTTTGCCCCTTAAATAAATGCCTGGAATCTCTGCAGGTTTCAGGTTTACAGAGTGCTGGTATCTCATTTGATCCTCACAGCTAGGAAGTAGATGGTTTTCTTACTTCTATTTTAGAGATAAGAGCTCCAGAGAGATTATGTGACTTGCTCAGGGTCACACAGCTAATAAAGGTCTGAGGCAGGATTTGAATTAAGGTCTTTCTGACCCCACGTCCAGAGATCTAGCCACCGTGCCGCTTAATCATATAAGGCAAGATTAGGAAAATAATAACTTTCAATTCTTGGACAAAAGTGATAATGGTTTCACCCTTGACAAATACTGCTCTCACAGAATTTTAGTGTTAAAGGGACTTCAGACATTCTCCAGATATAGCCTCTCATTTTACAGATAAGAGTTCCGAGCCCCAGAGAAGGCAGATAATTTGCCCAAGGTCACTTTGGCCATTTAAAGCAAGAGGCGTTTAGAGCTGACCCTGCTTCCTAATGCCCTGTGTCAGGTGCTTTCCCCTGTTTCTTAACTAATGGTGGAGGCAACACATTTCTTTCTCTCAAGGGCTAAAAGGATATAAGCCAATGACTCCTGTTATTCTCCTGTTCCTTTCAGGTGCCGAGCTCCCTTTTACAGTGGAACCCTCCTTTGACCTACTGTATGGTCTGACATTCTTCTCAGAGCTTTTTCTGCTCATTTGACATCAAAACAATCAATTACTTAATCCACATGCATTTATGCAGTGCTTACCAGATGCCAGACACTGCTAAGCACTGGAAATTATAGAAGTCCCAAATACTACAAATAATGAATCCCATTAAGTGGTTCCATGTATTTTAATTTGAGGTATTTGAAGTTATAATTATGTAAAAGACGCTCATTGGTTCCAGATCAATGGAAATATGCTGTGCAAATCTGAATAATGGGACCATTTCATGGATTCATTATTCAGATTAATTCTAATCTAGATGTCAAAGAAAAAGCAAAAAAAAAAAAAGTCCCTCAAGGAACTTACATCAGAAAATGGAACCCGAAGACTAAATGAAATCACAAAGATAATGTCCAACAGGATGATGAAACGTTCCAGAACTTTCTAAACTATTAAAGGATTAAATGTCATTTCGATTGGAATTTGCACTGGCTTTTGATGGCTTATACTAATATGGCAATTCAAGTCGGTTGAGCTGCACAACAATCCTGTGTAAGCAATATGGATCCCTCATTTTACAGATGAGGAAGAGAGGCTCAAAGTGGATTGTGGCAGGGGAGAAGAACTTCCAGGAAAGAGACCTCTATTATCCCTGTATCCTCCCAGCCCTCCCTTTCCCCAGCACTCTCTGGGACTACAAACTCCATGCAACATGTATACCTTTGGCCAAGAAAATGACTTTCCATAATCAAGTGTAATGCTTTATAAACTTTTTATAATAATTTTTAAAATGTGCCTCTTAAAATGATGGTCCAATGTTCTTTCCACCAGGCAATACTGCTACTACATATAAATAAATAAATAAATAAATGCATGTTTATTTGTTTGCTTTATGAACATTTGAGTATATATAGGAATAGTAATATATTAGATTTACAGAGGGCATTTTTCCCAAAGTCAAAAGGAATTTAGATTCCATTTAGATCTCAATAGAGGACAACCATCGCTTTTTAATGGTTCTTTTGCAATGTATGGATTTTAAATCTCTACATGACTAAAATCATTGTCTTGGACCACAATTTTGGTTTCTTTAGGGAAGTCGACTTCTTTGAACAACTTCCCGCTATCAATATAGATCAGTGCTTGCTATACAAATTATAGACATAGTGGGAAAAGCACTGGATAGCGTAGAAAGACCTGAGTTTAAATCCTGCTTGGATAATTATTATATAACTCTGACCAAGTACCTTGACCTCTCTTAGCCTCTCTTTAAAATGGGTATGAAAGGGACAGTTTGGTAGCTCAGTGGATTGAGAGCCAGGCCTAGAGACAGGAGGTCCTAGGTTCAAATCTGGCCTCAGACACTTCCCAGCTGTGTGACCCTGGGCAAGTCACTTAACCCCCATTGCCTAGCTTTACTACTCTTCTGCCTTGGAGCCAATACACAGTATTGATTCTAAGATGGAAGGTAAGAGTTTTTTAAAGATTAAAAAATAAAAAATAAAATAAAATGGGTATGAAAATAGCACCCTCTTCACAGGGTTATTATGAGTCAAATGAGATCATATACTTAAAGTGCCTTATAAATGTTAGGTATTGGTATCATTATTGTTATTAGTTTACTAGGATTCTATGAGGTTAAGTAACTTTCCCAGGATGACACAGTCCAGTCAGAGCAGGACTTGAACTCATGTCTTCCTGAATATAAAGCCAGGTCTCTATTGATAGCTCCACACTACATTTCTTGAATTCATAATAATATTTAACAAATTCATTTTTCTTCTCATTTATTTAACTAGTGTTTCTGAGATGGCTCTGACACTCCAGATGGACCCAATTCATAGTAATACATTAAATATATAATCTCTTTTGGTTTTTTTATACTCTATATTCCATAAAATTACATGACTTTTTTCATTTAAAAATTTAAAATTACAATGATTTTTTACTTGCTATCCTTCAAGTTTAGGGCAATATTGATTTGATTGTGTTTTAGGAAATACTAAGATAGATGGTTTAGACCAAAGACTTAAATTTTTTTAGTAAAACAACCTTGCCCCATGTTTACTTTTGCCTCTGAGAACAAAGTCCCATGAGTCAAATTTATGGTCAATCAAAAAAAAAAGGTACATTACATTTCCTATTTAACTGTAGGTTGGGGGCCTTTAACTTTCCAGGAGGCTTTGCTAGAGAGTTTCTGGTGAGCAGAACTTCCTTGAAGCTGGCAATCAGACCCACAGGATATGTGTTCATTGTTCTTGACATGTAAAACTATCTACAGTATCTCAGCTAATAATGTTATTGCAGGCACTTTATTTTTCTAATGCCCAGTCTTAAAATCAGTTACTTTTCTAATGCCCAATTTTAAAATCAATTACATATATGTTGACTTTTCCCCTCTTTCCCCCCAAAAAAAAAAGACTTTCCAATAAGATCTTCAATCAAAATCCGGGATATTTTTGGATAAAAGATTGGAATGAAAATTACTTTAAAAGCTTATAAAAAATAAATTTGATACAGCTATATTCATTGCTTCACATATATATTCACTAACAGTATTGAATGAAAAGAAGCTTAGTGTATTGACTAGAGTATTGATCCAAAACCCGAGAAGACCTGTGTTCAAGGTCTGCCTCTGATACATACTGGCTGGGCAACCCTAAGCAAATCACTTGGATTCTCAGTGCCCTGAGCAACTCAGTTGCAGAGCAGGTGCCAGTCTTCACTGGCAGAGGGAGTTCCCCAAATTAATGAAATCACAGGTTCAGTCCCAATCCCAGCAAATGTTAATTCAGTGTTACGTTCAACTGCAATTTATAATTATGAGAGAAGAGGTCCTGAATTGTTTCTTCCCTTCTACCTAGAGAACTGAACTTTTGACATACACAAGACTGTTGATAACAAGAAAAGAAGCTCATAGACAAAAATATTCTTAGCAGTATGACTTGTGTTTACAAAGCTAGACACAAAGTAAATATTCCCCAAATGAGAAATGGGAGGCATCGAATTATGATACAGTCATAAAATGGAATGATATTGAGCTGTAAGGAAAGGCAAAAAGAATTCCAAGAAACGTGGAGAAGTCCTGTATGGAATGATGCAGAGGGAAGGGGAAAAAACTATTCACACCCTGACTACAATAATATACCTAACAAGGAGGCAACAAAACGCAGGTCAGATAGGATGGACCGTGTTGGTCTTGTTATCAAAGTGAAAGCACACGTCCTTCCTCTCCATTCGAAATCAGGAAACTGTAAATGTGAAGCTGTTTCTGAACCAGTTTAGGGAGATGTACTATACTTTGTAGGAGGTGTCATTTGGGTATTTGTTGGCAAGTGTTTGTTATATCAAAACAAAATGCACTGATAAATTTTTTAAAGATATGTTAACTATCTAGCAGTATTATCTTGTGTAAATCCCTTTACTTTGATGGGTCTTGATTTCTTCAAGGCTTTATAAATGTTAGTTATTATCTTTCAGCAGGCCAAGAACATAAAATCTAACACTTGCTTCCTTTTCTTCTCTCCCTATTTGCCAGGAAGCGATGGCACCAGTAGCCAAGATCTTAGTTTGTTTGTTTATTTTTTTAATGCTAAGTTTTTTTTTTTCATGATAATTTCTATTCTTGCTATATCTTCAAAGGGTTTGATCTCCAAAGCCCTTCCCATACCTTCATCCATAGAAAGTTAAAAGGATGGAATATAATAGTTTTTTAAATAATTTGATCATATTAAATATGTAGAGCACAATTCCGAGTCTATATATCTTTTTTAAAATCCTGGTGATGGTGTCCTCCAGCATTACTGGAGATGGCAAATTATGATCCCTCTCTAGCTAAGAACAACGTGTTTACCTGTGAATACAGGCCTTGGTTTTTTACCTCCGTATGTGTGTTATTTCCCATTTTAGAAGAAAGAAATCAGAGATGACTATGATCTTGGAAACTGTGAAAAAGGAGGAGGGTGAGACACCAAGCAGCCCTGGTGCAGAGTCAAGATTCGTGACCAAACAGTCCAGCACTAAGGCCTACAGGAATGACTTTGAGGACCCAAGCCAGGTATCCATTTATATTAATCCATTAATTTATATATAAATATATTAGTATATAAATAATAAAATATAAATAATAAAAATAAAAATAAATAATATGAATCCATTAATTTAAGTTATACACTTATCCATTGGTTATGCCATATTTAAAAGAATACTTTGCAGGAGAAATCTAAAAAGTCTTCTCCAGCACCACAATTTGAGAGCATCGACGCTGTAGTGCTCAGCTTTCCTTAAAGTTCAAGTCTCTTAGCTCTACATTACTACTGGAAAAATCATCGTTTTTACTATACAGACCTTTGTCAGCAAAGGGATGCCTCTGCTTGTTAGTACACTGTCCAGATTTGTCATAGCTTTCCTTCCAGAGAGCAAGTGTCTTAATTTCATGGCACAATCACTGTCTGCAGTGATCTTTGAGCCCAAGAATATAAAATCTGACCCTGCTCCCATTTCTTCTTCTCCTTCGATCTGCCAGGAAGTGATAGTATCAATTGCTACGGTCGTAGTTTGTCTTTTAAAATGTTAACATATATCTTCAAAGTAAATATTCCTTTGTAAAAGCTTTAAAAAAAACATGCAAATGTTTTTTGAACGTTTAAACAAAAGATGGAGCAGGGGAAGGAGCTGGGGATCTTTTCAGGGATCAGAAACAGTATGAGCAAAAGCGCAGTAAAAGCACTGAGGTATAATCATTCTATGTGGTTTTCATTCTCTCTTCTCTCCAATTCATCTTCCAGGCTGTCAATCCGCCCCAAAAAGCAGTCTATGTTTCTACCCTGCTCAGAAGTCATCCGTGACTTCTTATTGCCCCCAGTATAAAGCAGAGGAGTGTAGGAGAAAGGGAATTTAAAGTGAAGCAAAATAAAACCCAGAAAGTCTGCATTAGCAATGTGAGCCACTAAGAAGGGACCAACTGAAGCCTTACCCAAGATGAGAGCGGGCAGAATCCAGCCCCCAGCCATGGCAGCCACCTGCCCAGTCTAGCCACACATCCATCTCCCTTCCCTTTCCACCCCCAAGACCTGCAGACTGTTATGGTCATTTCTGCCACCCTGGGAATGATGACTGCTCTGAGGAGTTTGAGTGCGGTGCTGTGCTCAGTCCTCTTTACTGTGTACATCTCAGGGACCTTCGATGACTTCCATGGGGAGGCTTTTAGGATCAGAGCAAGACTTTTTCCCTTCCTGCTAAGTCACAAAGGAAATCAGTTGAGTAGAAGTAACTAAGAATACACACATTGAAATGAATAAAAGCAATTTGGCTAATCAAGTTGGGTGGTGTCTTACCTTTCTTTGGAGGGCACATTTCTAGCTTTTACTATTCACTGTCACATAATGTCATGGGGGCAGAGATCCAAGAAATCACTAAAAGCATTCTAGCTGATCTCAACAGATATTCCCATCCACACACACACAGGGAGAGAGAGGAACACCCTGCGCTTCATAGGATGCACACTACGATCTCCATCAAAGCACATGCTGTGTCTTATGGTTTGTTCTCACACACACACATCACACACAAGACACTCTGTGCCTCACACAGTACTTCTCTCAATAGTAGGAACTTTGTCTGAGTTTTGAAAACACTATTGAAGATCCCTCCAACTAAAGCTGGGAAAGTTCAGACTCTTGTATGCCAGACTATCTTCTATATGGAGCCCCGCTTGAATGTAACTTTTATAGAGGGTATGAAAGTTGGCCAATGTTTGAGAAGCAGAGTGTGATAGTGGACAGAGAATCAACCTCAGAACCAGAACACTGTGAGTTTAAGTCTTCCTTGTGACACTTACCTTCTCTAAAATACATCCTGCTATTGACTGATTCTAAATTGTAGTCACTTCACATCATCATGGTGGCCTCTCAGCAACCATCTGAGATAATTAAGTTGCCCAGCAGGTACTGATCTATTGTGACAAAAGAAGTTTATTTACTGGTGGTTCCTTCCACGACAGAAAAGGTTGCCATGGGTGAGCCACAGTTTCCCTTCACTGAAATTTAAAGGCTTAGTTATTCTAAGATAGCTGAACAAATATGCCTTCAACCTGAAACCAAAAGAAATTTGTCATCCTCACTCCAATAAACACAAGGGCAGAAGGAAACAAACATTTATTAAGTTCTTATTGTATAATCGGGCATGGTGTTAAGTTCCTTGCAAGTATCTCATTTGAATTGCACAAGAACTCCGGAAGACAGATGCTATTATTATCTTAATTTTACAATTGAGGAAACCAAAGCAGACCTTGATTGTGACTTGCCCTTGGTTATACAAGGAGCAAGTGTTTGAGGCTAGATTTGAACTTGGGTCCTCCTGAATCCAGGCCAAACCCTCTTATCCACTGTGCCCCATTGCTACCTCAATATCTGATACAAATGTACTTCAAATACAAAGTTTTATCAAAATAAGTGAAGCTACTAAATTAAGAGTGGAATGTTTTCACAAAATGAAGTAGTCAAGAAGCCAGTGATTTTGTTTTGTTTGTTTTTTGACACCTCACTTGGTTGCTCCCAGGCCCACCTTTAAACTGAGAACACCATTTATTTATTTTTAGTCTTTTTAAGATATTTTATTTTCCCAATTACATGTAATAACAATTTTAACATGTTTTCCAAAAATATGAGATCCAAATTGTCTTCCTTCCTCCTTTCTTTCCCCTCTTCCAGAAATGGTAAGCAATTTGATCTGTGTTATACATGTATTATCATTCAAAATATACTTCTATATTGGTCATTGTTGTGACAGAATACTCATATAAATCCAAAACCCAAAAATAAAAACATAAAAAAACTAATGTGCAAAAATAGTATGCTTTGATCTGCATTGAGAATACCATTTAACAAAGCACTTTGAGTTTCAATAACTAAATACCTTGGACAGGGTCGAGATGTGAATCATCCTGTCCTCTTTCTGTTTATTTTGTTGCTTTTCTTGGGAGAAGGGAAAGAAAAAAGTCCAGAATTTTTTAATTAATTAATTAATTAGCTTCACAACAAATTCTTCTCTGTAACAGATAACTTTATAATGGCCTTATGGTGTATTGCAAGAGAAAAAGTCCTCATATTCTCAGGAATCTTCATACCTCGACTATGAGATTCAGCCACATTCATATGGAATGGATGCCAGTACCCACTGATATGACTTGAAGAGGTGTCCATTCCTTGGTCAATTTCAGACCAGCCATTTTCCTTCATTGGCAATGGCATGATTTCACCAGTTTTAAAGGTAGTCTTAGCAGGGAATATGAAATACAGGAGTATTTTTTTTGAGCATGAATCTTTATCATCTCATAGTGAAAAGCACTATTGTGTACAGAACTTGATTTGGGGGCTTTTTTGCCATTTAAAAGAAATAAAGACCAACTTTTTAAAAAATTCAGAATGTTCCTTTATAGCATATTGAAAAAATTTTAGTTTTCTTTGGAAATATTAGTAATACTATTTTCCTCAAAGGTCCCTTTCCAGGTGCCCTGGGAAAGGCTCTTGGAAAGGGACTGATAAGTCAGGATAAAAGAACAAAGACCTTTCTTAAGGAAATGGATTATGGGAGGTAGTTGCCAAAGAGTAACCCTTGTCTTCTTTATATCACTGCCTTCCCTCTCCCTAAAGTGATTTGGTTATTGACCCTTTGCCAATTTACCTGGTAGGCAAAGGGCCAGAGAAGACCTGACAGAGAAAGCCAATTTACCTACCAGATAAAGAGGAGACTGCTCTTAGGTAGGTTAATAACAAATCACTTCAGGGATGGGGAAAGCCCACCAGAAACAGATTGGACTAGCACGCACCCTCTCCATTGAGAAAGGATTATGATACCAAAGGAAGGGAAGAGGACTCTTTGTTTAAGTCCAGAAATGAAAAGAGTTGGCTAGAGGGACTTGGTTGTTCAATTCTGAAATGTCCATAGACTATATTTTAAGATTCCTTGTTCAAGATTCTGGTAAATATCTGAAATCTTGGGAAAGAAACTTCTTGGAGGACATGAGGGACTATGCCAGGTAGAACATCTCTCTCTAAACTAGAAATGGCTTGGATAAAGATTTATAATAAATATAGATATCCCTACCACATCATGGGGGTTAAGGGTATGGCATTCCCACAAAGTGGAAAAATTTTTGGCCCTCCGTTCATGGAAGAGAAGTCTGAATTTTTTCTTTTTCTTTTATGGTGTGTTTACAATACCTTATATGCATTTATAAGTTACTAAACTTTTTAAGCTATCTCTACATTTCTAGCCTTTGTGTATCATCTTCTGGCTTTCATGTTCTTTTCACAATTTTTAACTTTTTACTTATTTTAATTTTTTTGAATTGTGTATAGTTATGGTATTAGAAGATAAAATATGTTGATATTACACAATACTATGCATATATTTGTGCATTTCTGAGTTTCTAAATTTTTCCTGTGTCATCTACTAGTCTTCACTTGTCTTCTGTGGCTTCTGCAAAACTCCCCCAAAATTCCCACTTGATTTCTTATACCAACCCATGCTATATGGAAACCATAATGGGAAAAGTCACAATGTAGAAGGGAGACCTGCATAATTGTTTCTGGTAGACAAGCCTAAGAAAGGCTGAGTCCTACATAGAGTTAAGATTTTTTTCTTTGACACTGTCAAAGGAAAAAAGAGTGTGTGGACTGAGATTTTTGTCAAATTAACACACGCTTTCACCTACTTCTACCTTCTTACTAAATTCATTTTCTCTGTGAGGAATATAATAGTGGCAACATGCAGAAAGTTTACTTGGTATCATTCCTTTAAAGCTTTCATTCATTTGATGTCTGTTTTTATTATATTATGCACAAAAGATAGTGAAGAGGTAGCTAGAGTAGGAGTCAAGAGAGCATGGGTTCGAATCTTGCCTTTGACATATCCTAGCTGTGGGACCCCAGACAATCATTTAACATCTCAGTGCCCCACTTAGAGTGCAGAACTATCTACTATTATAAGGTCATAGAGGAGCTATGAATGGGCACTGAGGGAAGATGATTTCCTACTCTGAGTTCATTAAAAAGGAAATTACAAGTTTGCACCGAAAAAAAGTCAAATTTTCTGTTTCCAAGAAAAAGTTGCAGAAAGGGGAGGCCAGGTGGCTCAGTGGATTGAAAGCCAGACCTAGAGATAGGATGTCTTGGGTTCAACTCTGATCTCAGATACTTCCTAGCTGTATGAGTCCAGACCAGTCACTTAACCCAATTGGCCAGCCCTTCCTGCTCTTCTGCCTTGGAACCAATATTTAATCTGAATTCCAAGACAGAATTAAGGGTTTTTAAAAAAGGTTATAAAAACCCTCTTTTTATATTTCAAAGGAAAATCAGATGGTCTTATGGGCAACTGGTCTTTCATTTGAATGTTCTCTAACATGGCAGGTGGTAGAATGGGGAATGATCTTGAGGTCTCTTTGTAACTTATGAATCTAAGAGAGTGCGTCTTCAATAGCAAATGTGGGCTATTCCCAGAGCAGCCACAGATCTTCTGCCATATTCCATGTATTGATAACATTATGTTTATCAGAATATTTCAGACATAATCATAAAGGTAAGATACTTTGGCTGATATACGGCTAGGGTAAAAGACTTTAAGACAATTGCACTTTAGGTGTAGACTGAGCTATAACAAGGATGGAGCAACTAAAGCTTTGTCCCTGGCTGCTAAAATTTAGAGGGGGCTGACAGCACCATCCCAAGATACACTTCATCCACCATGATTACATGTTATGGAAGTAAGAAGAAGAAAGAAGAAAGAAGAAGAAAAGAGAAGAAGAAGAAGAAGAAGAAGAAGAAGAAGAAGAAGAAGAAGAAGAAGAAGAAGAAGAAGAAGAAGAAGAAGAAGAAGAA